>NC_142734.1:16758862-16931362 GCF_051943395.1 Hippocampus bargibanti
AACACAAACACTGAACGGGGAAGTATTAAACACAAATGCTCTAACAGTCATAAAAAATAAATTCACACCTACTGTAGTACGACGACATATCCTTGGGTCTTCAGTAAGCCATTATTGAAGCTGCTGGCACGTAATTCAGTAATTGCGTTTTTTTTCCATCACCTTTTGTTGGATTGGATTGGATATGCCTTTATTAGTCTCACAGTGGAGAAATTTATTTATTTATTTATTTATTTTTATGATTTCCTCCCTGCCCACATATTCTACACAGCCAATCGTAAGCGAGCTCGGCGCCTCCTCCTCAGAGCATCAACTGGGAACAGCAGTTTCCGCCGTGCCCACATACTCTACGCAGCCAATCGTAAGCGAGCTCGGCGGATTGGGTCCTGAACTCGTACAAAATCCAATTTACAGCATCTCCAGTTCCTCACTTCTACACAGCCAATCGTAAGCGAGCTCGGCGCCTCCTCCTCAGAGCATCAACTGGGAACAGCAGTTTCCGCCGTGCCCACATACTCTACGCAGCCAATCGTAAGCGAGCTCGGCGGATTGGGTCCTGAACTCGTACAAAATCCAATTTACAGCATCTCTGTCCGAATATTTTTTGATATACTGTACCTGCAAAAATGTTCGTATGTACTGTAACGGTGTAACTCGAATGTTCGTAAGTTTGGGAGTGTCTGTATAAAACAATTATAGAGAGATCGACTTTTGATGAGTTTTAAATCTATCACACTGCCTGATTATGATTATAATTTGTTTTTCCATCATGCCTAACCTGCCCCACTGTAGTAAGACAGCTTGCACCGTGTCTGGAGGAGGACCTTAATGCCTTTAAAATGGGTGAATTTATCGATATTTCATGTCTTTTAATTGGACATAGTTGGCACCCTACTCAATTTTAAATGCATTTTCTTATTGGGTAGGGCAATACTATATTTATAGTAGATTGTTCAAACTGGCAACAGCCATTGACCCTTTGGCGCAGAATGCAAATTCACTGAAGCTTGTGCAGTGTAAATCAATGCTGCAACTATATGTGGATATTTAATAGTCTGTACAATATTGTATTAAACTTAGCAGTCCTGGTCAAAGCCTGGTCAAAGCCTGGTCAAAGCCACACAAAATGTCCTTCTCTGTGCTGTTTGGCGCTATAATGGCAACTGATTCATTACTCCTCCACTTGTCTGTATTCATAAATACTTGCCTTGAGCCGTCGATACAAAAACGTAAGGATGTGCATTGATTTCCTCACTTCCAGTTATGGCTGAATGGAGTCACTTCCAACATAAATGAAATAATTGACATTCCTGAGTAGCAAAGAGCCCCATGAAGCTAAATTAAGAGTCTCATCATTCAGTGTTTAACTGCAGAAGGCAGCAAAACACACAGACTTAGCTTGGAGTGGCCTCCTCTCTCTCTTGCAACTCTTACACATCGTTTAATGTGAGTGTCATCAGTTTACATCAGAATTGTCTTGTTACTCAGGGGCGGGGTGGTTTATTGAGGCCCGTTTTCACACTGTGGCGCAAGGAGGGGGAGGAGAGCAAGCACTGACTTGGACTGTTGAAAAGTGTTGACAGCATGTTCTGCGGATTACCCCCAGTTGCAGAGTCGTTCTTGTTGAAATTAGATAACAAAGCAGAAGGCTCCAGCTCAAAGCTCTGAGCACCTGGAAATAAAATCAGTTTAACTCCATTGTGTCAGCAAGGTCACACTGGTAAATTGTTTTGGCAAAATGAAAACATTACCGGTTAGGCGGCCGGGTAGTCGAGTGGTTAGCACACCAGCTTCACAGTGCAGAGGTCGCTGGTTCGCCTCCCGGTCTGGCCAACCTGTGTGAAGTTTGCATGTTCTTCCTGGGTGTCCCCCGTATCGTGCCCGAAGACCGGCTCCAGCACCCCCCGCATCCTAGTGAGGAATAAGTGGTACGGAAAATCGATGGATGGATGGAAAACAACACCCAGAAGGCAAACGGCTTATTCTTTCTGCCATTTGATCCAAGAGAGCTTCAGTCATGTTTGCAAAAAAGGGTCATAACAGAGAAAGTTATGTGGCGTTCGAAAAAACCTTTGTTGGCCTTCCCAAAAGATGCCAGATTTAAAGCAACATTAGCAAAGTGGAAATGGAAACTTTTTAGATTTGATCGATGAGAAGGTTTCTTCAGCCGTCATCTGTACAAAAGTGAATGTTTCGGACGTTTCGCCTCCTATCCAAGAGGCTTCGTCAGCGAACTAAAGTCTGACTGGTCGTATCGGCCCCATTTATATATCCCTAATGTCCAGACCTGGTGGCGCCGGACACAGCTATGATAGGTCCCTACTCTCAGGTTGGGGGGGGCGCGGGACCCCCCCCCCTGTGGCCCCACTGATTGTTCCTACATTCCTGACTAACGATTGGCCTATTACCCCCACTCCCCCCGGTATCACCTCATCAGCATAACGACCCTCATCAGCATTGCGAAAGTTGCCTAACCTGTTTTGCCTGAGCAGGCTATTGTATGAACGATCCAAATTGAACCTCACACCACCAGACCGGTTTAATGAAGGATTTTGTTGTTTTATAAGAATCGCCTCTTTTAGATTTGATTCAAATGAAAAGTTACTAATTAAGAAAACAAAAACATTTTCAAAATCATCCAGACTGCTCCATGGGAAGATCGTGTAGCAAACTTAAAAATGTACCTGAATTCAGATGACTTTGTTTTATTATTACAATCGACAAAATTAAATTGAGCAAAATTGAGCAACAAAAAAAATCAACGTACTTATTTTTTTTAATACTGCATTCAAGACACTATGTGCCTGAATTATCATGTCTGGTTAGCATGTCTGCTTCTCTCGTCTGGGTTCGCATTCCATGAGCTCTGGCTACCGCCCGCATTCCTACAACATCAACAGTAAAACATATTAGATTACATTAACAATGCACAATTGGTGAGAAATATACTACATGAATCGACATTTAATTTTCTTTGAATTAGTACATTTGCTATTGGAGCAACCCAAAAGTGCAAGGTACAAGACTATAATATGATGGTACTTGGATGATATTGCTGACATTTTTAAAGGACAACCGACGTCACTTTTTTGTTTCCTAACTGACAACAGAAAAACGTTTTATAGCATCTAAAATACCCAAAACACGCAGTATGATATTTTAGTCAAATGCAAAACACCAATAAAAACGACTTGAAGTGTCCAAAATCTGCAAAAAATTGAGCTGTGAATTGGGCATTTTTAGAATGTCCCGCCCCCAGTTCGTGACGTCACCCCAAAACGTCTTACCTTGCTGGAGAATCAAAACAATGGCTTCAGATTCGGAGAATATGCTTTCTTGTTCTTGATTCAAATAGTTCTGAAGAGGAAAGCATACATGTTTACAATCGATTAAAGAATTTATTCCGTGCCATTTTGAGGCAATAGGGGGGGGGGAATATAGCACCAAAAAAGAGGCAGAAAAATGGCAACAAAGCTCCATGTAAGGAATTAATCAGCCCATTTCCACAGGCTGATTAACTCCTTACATGGAGCTTTGTCGCCCTCTTCTGCCTCTTTTTGCTGCAACATGAAGTTTTCAGACCAAACAAGTACAGGAAAATGCATTGACGTGATGGAAGGACTGCTACAATGTGTCCTTTTTTTGGTCAGGGGCGTTCCTTCAGTGACGTAGGGTGAGGACTCGTCACCAACTCAAAAACAAGACTTCCAGAATATTCAGCGCGAGTCTTATATAGCAATATAGCTATATGCGGTGGAATCTTTGTAAAATACGCTCAGTAGAAGTCATTTGAAGCCATTTTACAAATTATGGACACAACTTGTCCAGAGACGTCGGTTGTCCTTTAACAGGTAATATGTCTCAGAATGTTTCATTAGTAAGCCAAATCACCTCCTTTCGTCAATGTAAGTCAACAATAGTCAGTTAGGTAAAAATGGCGAAGTTACGGTCAAATGAAACATGTCCTTCTTAGCCAGTGCTGTTTGTTAAAAGTAAAAGACAAGGTTTCCTATTCGATTCCGGTTAATACGCGTCAGGAAAAAAATATTTGTAATATGCAATAAATCAAAAGAGTGCAGTGTGACTTAAATGTCACGCTGGTAGAAAATGATGCTGTGCAATGAGTCTCTTGACTTCAAACTGCCTTTAATTTGAACCATGTTCTGTCTTTTAACCAAGTCCTTTGGATGGATTTGGGTGGAAAATCCTGACATAGGATTTCCTGCTTCACCTCATTGGCCTTTCAGGTCTGCTTCCACAATCAAAGTGACATTTTGGTGGCTCTGTTTTAAGAGCCAGCCGCTAAAGCACATACCTACCGGATGATGTCAAAATCAATATGGCAATGTCACCAGGTCTGCTGTGGGAGTAATGGCAGGGCCCGAGCGTGCTCCCAAGTCACGCACAGGCACGCACTTAAACACACCCACTTCATCATATCGTCAACCCCATCAGCGGGCTTAATGGGGGAGTGCTTGATACATCGCAGGGGTCGAGGTGAGCGAGGCCCGTGACGCTCTTGCTAATGGCCACTGTGTGCCGACGCCGCTTCACCTGTTGCCGTCTTTGGGCTGTCCACAGGAAGACTGTTGTGCTTATCACAGCATCCTTTGTCTAAGCCGCCAGGAGGGGATGATAACAGGCCGGAGGTCAATCCCTCCTGATGTTATGAAGTCATTAAGTGAGGAACTTCTGCAATCCAGATGAGATCATTTCGTTGGATCATGTTCAGCTATCCCGCTCACCCTCTCTGCAGTCTGTTTATCATGCCAGGAAGAGAGAGGCAAAAACAAATTAGTCCACAGGAGAGGAAAATAGCCAGGGATATTGATTTTGCCTTTTCATGCCAGAGTGGAGCACAGAAAATATTGGGCTATAAAAAGGAAACAAGGATATAAAGCCATTACAGTGCACACTTAATTGATCCCTCTTCCCATAACAAATTAATTGAGCGGAAAATGGCAGATGGCTTTGATGAATGTCATAAAAAGGCTTGTCAGCAAGGCTGGCGAGTCCGACCCACTTGGCCATATGCATAAGAATGGGGCTTCGTGGCGTGCAAGTGGATATCTGCCCATATGTTTCAATTTCAGCAATGCTGATTTTAATCATGTTGACTTTTTGACATAATTACTAATTGTCTGCTGTTTACTTTTACTCTTTGACCATTGCTTCAATGGCTGCTCAACACTGAAAAACTAGGCTGCAATCTGTGTGTATGTTTGTTTCAGGTTATGCTTACTGACAGGTCGCTGCCCTCGTAGCAGAACAAATGCTAATTTAATCAATTGGCTATAAATCCTACTGGCCGCTGACTCATGCGTCTTTTGCCCAGGGGACGCTGACAAAAAAAAATCCTTTCAGTGCAGTTTTTTCACCACACTTTTTTTTACACGCATACACACACACACACACGCGCGCACACACACACACACACACACACACACACACACACACACACACACACACACACAAACTACTAGCTGTCCATCCTAGGTGATGATGACGCTTGCTCCAAGGGAGGGGATCTTGGAGTGGGGGGGGGGGTAGCGACGGTGTCGCTGGTGCCACTTCTCATGGGCATACAGCCCAATCCTTGAGCCGCAGACACGTCTGCAGATGGAACATGGGAGGCTGGATGCCAGGGGTGTACCAGCCGCCCGCTGGTGCCGTTGAATGCGTCTCTCTAATTTTCTGTCTTGATGGATTTGATGTATTTCAGAGACTATCCTGGCACAAGAGGTCTGCCAGGTTTGTCAGTTGGAGGCCAAAGTTTCGAGCTGCGTGGTGTTGATGTTGGCTCGTTTGAGGAGGTCCCTGGTGTAGTCCTTCAGGCGTCGCTTTTGCCCCCCTGAAGAGCGCTTTGCGTCTTTCAGCTGTCAATAGAAGACTTGGCGGGGCAGGCGGTGATCGGGCATGCGGATGGTGTGTCCAATCCACCGAAGGTGTTTCTTTGTAACTGCCGCTTCCATGCAGATGGAATTTGTGCGCTGAAGGATGTCTGAGTGGGGAACTCGATCTTCCCAGGACAGGCCAAGAATCTTCTGCAGGCTCCAGATGTGGAAGGCCTCTAGGGTAGTCATGTGTCGGCGGTATGTGGTCCATGTTTCTGCCCCATAGAGGAGAGTGGACAGACACACTGTGTTGTATACGACAATCTTGGTTCCAATTCTCAGGTTTTGGTTCGAAAAGACTGCTGTGTAAACGACCAAACGATGACGAGGCTTTATTTATACGTTTGTGCACTTCAATGTCAAGGAAGCAATCGGAAGACAAAGTAGAGCCAAGGTAGGTAAAATGATCCACTATATTTAGTGAAATGCCATTGATGTGAAGGCTGGGTGGTGTGGGAGTTGGAGACACAGGTTGGAACATGAGCTCTGCTTTTTTTATGTTGATCTGGAGACCAAAAGACTGGTACAAGCTAGAAACGGTGTTGAGAGCATGCTGCATAGATTCTGAGCTGTGAGCTATTACAGCACAGTCATCAGCATACTGAAGTTCGCAGATGTGGCAGATATTTGTCTTTGTGTGGGCCTGGAGCCGTCTGATGTTGAAGAGGTTTCTATCGAGGCGGTACTCCACCCGGATGCCATCTTCATGTCCGATGCCTTTGTGAAATAGGCACGTGACGGCAGAGAGGAGGATATTAAAGGGCACTGGAGCCAAGACACAGCCCTGCTTCACCCCAGCGTTGACCCCGAAGAGCTCTGACTGGAGCTCTCTGAGGAGTACTCTGGCTTGCATCCCGCCATGTAGCTGCTGGAGGATGCAAATAAACTTGGGTGGTACCCAGAGTTTGGAGAGGTGTTTCCATAGCAACTCACGATTGACAGTGTCAAATGCTTTGTTGAGATCTATGAAGGCTATGTAGAGGTCTAGGCGATGTTATCTGCTCTTCTCCATAAGCTGCCTTAATACAAAAATCATATCTGTGGTGGATCTTGTCTTCCGGAAACCACACTGCGTTTCTGGAAGCACAGACTCTGAGAGATGCTTGACCAGCCTATTGAGCATGATTTTGGCCCAAATTTTCCCTCCAGTGGAGAGGAGAGATTCCTCGGCTATTCCCACAGGCTGTTTTGTCCCCTTTCTTTTTGTAGACTACAATTATGTTGGTGTCCTTCCAGTCCTGTGGGAGCTTCCCATGTTCCCAGATGTTATGTATAAGGAGTCGCAGATGGCGTATTTGGAGATAACCTCTGTGTTTGTAAACGTCCGCAGGAATGTCATCAGGTCCAGCACCTTTGTTGTTCTTAAGGTTCATGATGGCTTTCCTGGTCTCCGAAAAAGATGGTGGGTGTCGAGGCTCGTAATTGGCGGGAGGTCTGGAAGATTGTCCGGAATTTTTGAGTTGACGGGGTTGGTGGTTTTGAGAAGAGTCTCAAAATGGTTTGCCCAGCGAGCAAGGATCTCATGGCTGTCCTTAAGGAGCACAGGGCCATCAGCAGATTGCACTGGAGCAATTGTTCGCTTTCTAGGGCCACACAGCTCTTGGATGGCATTGTAGAAACCCTGGGTTTTGTTACATTCTGCCAGATATTGGATCTCATGTGCCTTCTGCAACCACCAGGTGTCCTCCATGACACGGGGTGCCCGCTGGGTTTCTGACCTTGCTTCGGTAAAGATTGCTTTGTGTGAGATGTGGGACAGGACAGGAGAGCTTTGTGGGCCTCATGTTTTGCTTTTAGAATCGACTGTATTTCATCCGAGTTTGAATCGAACCAATCCTGATGTCTTCTCCTTGACTGTCCAAGCACTTCTGAGGCTGTGCTGTAAATATCCTGACGCAGAGCTTGCCAGTCAACTGGGTCCTCTGGGATCTTGTCGAGTTTTTCGGCAAGGAGACGTTGAAGGTTGGCTTTGATGGTGGTGTTGGTCAGTGCTGTGCAGCAGAGCTTTCCATTGGGATGTATGCGTATAACGAGTTTGGATCTGACCATATGGTGGTCAATCCAACACTCAGCTCCACGCATGGCACGCGTGATAAGGACATCCTGTATGTCCTTATGACGGACAATCACATACTCCAGGAGGTGCCAATGTTTGGAGCGGGGGTGCTGCCAAGTGGTCTTGAACCTGTCTTTCATTTGGAAGAGGGTGTTAGTAATGACCAGCTGATGTTCTGCACAGAGGGAGAGGCCATTGGTGTTCATCTTTCCCACTCCATGCTGGCCAATAACTTTATTCCACACAAGGTGCTCCATGCCCACCCTAGCATTGAAATCTACTATGATTAGGAGCTTATCCATAGCCGGAGTTTTCTGCAGGATAGTGTCCAGAGCACTGTAGAACTCGTCCTTGACAATGTGATTGGTTGGTGCGTAAGCACTGATGAGTGTAGCGAAGCATCCCTTTGCCAAGGGAATGGGCCAGGTCATCAGCCTTGCACAGTCCACACTCCCACCATCTTCACTCTTACCAGGTGAGTTTCTGGTTGCATGAGGATACTCATGACAAACATTTTCTGGCAGGAGTTGCAGGGGGCTGCCGGTAGTCCGGTTTGTTGGACTCCGCCTACGTCTACCCCCGGGTGTGTGTTTGGGATCACTTTTTGTCTGGCCTCTACCCCTCGACCTGTTCAGCTTGGGTGACTCTGCCAGGAGTGCAAGACTCCGGCCGACATAGCTCTCAGGGTCATCGATACGCGCAAAGTGCCTCACCATGATAAGGTGAGGCACACACACACACACAAAACACACACACATACACACACACACACACGAATACACACACACTCACCATTCATCATACTCCTTTTCCATCATGTAACATCAACATTACCACAATTATATTGGAGAAACCAGTGTGTGCATATCTTGATATTGCGCTATGTTTTTTATTCCCATATCTTCTAAATTCCTGCATCTGTGCAGACAGCTTGAAAGCTGCGCTGGGTAAACACACTCGGGTAGGCATCCATCTCCCGTTGCACTCCTGCAACCCTCTTAACCACATAATTATTTATTGAGAGCATATTCCCACACACATGGTTACACAGCACACACACGCACACAAAGCTTCGTGACATCCAAATAGCGTACATGCAAATTGGCTAATGCTGCTTACGGTCACTTAAAAGGGCTTAGAAAATGTTTTGGGGCCACAGAGAGGTGATGGAGAGATACAGAGGCAGCAAAATGGGATGTGGAAAGTGTCATACAACAGAGGAAGAGAAGCAACAGCATGATCAAGAAACATTGAAAAAAGAGGTGACAAGGGAGGACTGTTCAGAATTCTGTGGAGCCTCTGTGGCCCCAATTTTCCCCATCAATCTCAGGCTCCTATGGCAGCCGCCAGCAGCTGCATCTTAATCTGTTGGGGCCGGACGTGAGGACGGACAGGTCGCCTTGGCTGAGCAGAAAATAACCCATCTTCTCCTAAGTGTCGCAAATGCAGACACGCAAACATCCGTCGCCTGCCTACAAGTGTACATGGTGCGAAGAAAAAATGTTTTTACATTTACAGCATGCATTTAAAATGTGTTCCGTATGAGTGCATCACATTGTCCTAATTTATTTCCTTACTTTTAATGAAATAATTGGGTGATATGAGTTAACATCAATGTGTGTGTCTATTATCTGTGGAAGCAAAAATCACCCTTTTCACTTACTGTAGCAAATACCATGTGGCAAGTGTTGCTCACCTAACACCATGGATAAGTGCGGAAAATCTTCAAACTTAGACCTATTACGGAAAAGAAAAGTACTGCAGCAGACCGATGGCGCCAGCACTGCAGGCGCAATGATTTATGCAGTGGCGGACATTGGATTTCATTGCTAGGCCTTCAGTAGTGATACGTCTGAGTCAATCCAAACTGAAAAAAATGGTGTGATTTACTACCAATCCACTAGAGGCTACCATTAGCCAGGAAATAACTGACTGACATTTCCATTTTTTTTCTTGAAAAGTCCGTCTTGAAAATGGCTTTAACAGTAAATCTCCAACCAAATCCATTTCTAGTTGTATTATGTTCATCCTGTCTACTTGATATGTAACTTAAAACATATAATTTTTTTACAGACAATGTATTTCAGGCCATTGAAATCCGGAAGTGAGAACCAGGGACCATCAACAGGGATGAGGGAGCTCACATGCTCTCTACCACCTGGAGCAGCATCCTGGGGGGACGAGCGGACAGCGGGGGGCGTGACTTTCCTGTCAGATCTGACAGGTAGGTCACGCCCTCATAGTAACACCAGCTGAAAAAAGACGCGTCACAACAACATCCGTGACACTCTGACAAAGGCGGAAGTATACGCCAAAACATGTCAGATAATTGAACACCTAAAATACACTCTCTGTAATAAAATAATCTGTTTTAAGTTACAAATCCATTTCTTCTCCTTCAGCCAATGTGGGTTGGCAAAACTGCTATTAAATCAGCACAAGACTGCTTGTGCAGTTCGCTACCGATAGTGTGCTAGCTTATCCCAGTATGCTATTGTCACGAGCGGCTTGTGATCAGAGCAGTTTTCGCAACCTATTGACTAGTTATTGGCCAATCGTTGGCGAAAACTCGGATGTTGACCAGTGCCTTCAAGAAGACATTGCTACCCCTTTTGGGTTGCCAAATCAAACTCTGATGAGTTAGCGCAACAGTTTGATGGACACATTAGATGTGACAGGGCCCGCAAAACTGATTGTGAAGGTGAATGTAGATTTCTGACACTGGTAACAAATGATACCTGAAATATGATTGGTTAAATACTTAAATGCGAAAACACATGTCTGGAAGCAGCACAACAGGGGAAAAGTAATGAAAGAAAGCTGAAAGACAATTTGTAATTATTTAATAAGAATTCATGGACAAAATATAATTAACATCAGTCCGTGATTCATATATTTTTAGGCCAGAAGAGGCCTTACAGGCCCTGACGGCCTACCACTGGATTGGGTGAAAGACACTCCCTGTAGTAATCTGAGACAACTGAGATAGCCTTTCTTGTATGCACATTAACTATCCATCTTTATTTCAGTCTAATGTGTTCTCGAGAAAGACAGACACAAAAACACAACACAGTTACGAACACCTTATCTTACGGACTTTTCGTCTTACTAACGTCCAATGTATGATAATTAAACCTTATAATAAGCACTATTTTCATAATACACACCCACCACGGCTGGTGGAGTAATCTTCGGCGGAAGAACACCAAGGCACACGACCTTCGGATCTGGCGGAGTGATCTTCGGCGGAAGCACAGGACCAAACAGCGCTCCACCCGGTGCTACTTTCCACACCCCCTCTCATTGAATGCAAACGTTGATCGCCTACTTGAAGCTTTTTGCTGATAATTTTACTATGATGGGACCAAAAAAAAAACACCACAGGCTCGTGTTCAGCCCAAGAAGACACAAAATAAAATCACAGTTGCTGAGAAGAAGGAGATAATTGAAAAACACGAACGAGGTGTGCGTTTGTGTGATTTAGTGGCCGAGCACGGCTATGCTACGTCAACCATTGCTACCATTCTCCGGAACAGAGAAGCCATCAAAGGTGCATCTGTTGCAAAAGGTGTTTCCGTGCTCTCAAAGCGACGGTCTCGGGCAATCGAAGAAGTTGAAAAACTTCTGTTAATTTGGATTAACGAAAAGCAGCTATTCGGCGACAGCGTGAGTAAAGCTATTTTACGCGAGAAAGCACGGCTAACTCACGCCGATATCGCCATGCGCCAACCTGGAAGTTCGGCGCTTATTGAGGATTTTAAAGCCAGTAACGGATGGTTCGAGAACAGCTGAGGGCGAGGACGAGATGGCTGCAGCATCAAGTGAGCTCATTAAGGCAATGTTGGCAAAGTGGAATGATGTGCAGGCTTTTACCGAACAGTTCCATCCAGAAAGGTCTGTGGCTATGACAATCATCAACATGATGAGCGATAATGTGATGCCTCAGCTTCGTAAGACCTTACAAGTCAGAAAGCAACAGGTGTCAATTAAGAGGTTTTTAATCAGCAAAAATGATGAGGAGTCTCCAAAGAACAAAGAAGAGAAGCCACACCAGAGGTTAAGTTACCAACAGTCCTTATGGAAGGTGACTCTCCTTCCATAAGCCATCAACGACCATCAAAAAGGTAAATATAACTTTATTTTACAGCAGTTTATTTCTTTAATTACAGTCCTCGTGTAATGTGCCTCTCCTTCCAAATAGCAATTCCCTTTGGCCTTCGACCTCCAACGCCATTCCATCAAGCCATCAATGACCATCACAAATGTAAATTAAGTGACGTTATGATACAATGCAGTGTATTTCTTTCATTACAATACAAGAAAAGAATCGGTTGTACATTAAATAACAATCACTTGTGTTCTGCACGTGAATTTTCCACTATCCAGTAGGAATGTTGAGCTTTTAAGTACATAAACTATTTGTGGAATCCATAGTGCCTTGCATGCTGGGTCCGAGAGGACAGTAATTTCATCTGTGCTGTATGTCATGCATATTAGCATATTTGACAATAAAGCTGACTTTGACTTTGACTTTGACTTTGATAGACTTATATGGACGTATTGGAATCACGGGCAATTCTCGGCAGAAACCAAAGGGGAGCAAGCTTTCAATGCCACCGTTACTGACAACTTCTGTTCGGTTTTCACATCACATAAAATCCTCATACTTGAGTTGCATTTTTTTCCCAATTCCTTGTACGGGGTAAAGAAATGTTTTACTGTTTGCGCCGACCATTCAGAGAATATTGTCTCTGTGTAGTGCATCCTGAATTAATTACTGAGGTTAGGATTATATTTTGCATTGAGTTTTTTTTCCTGATAGTCATTTTAATACCACTTTGTGTTGGGGAGCCTTTTACTGAGCAGCTTCATCTTTATTAATTTCAAAGAGTTGCTTGGGCCACAAGGGGACATAAGCCAATGTCTTCTTGTGCCTCTCCCAAGCCCGGATAAATACAGAGGGTTGTGTCAGGAAGGGCATCCGACGTAAAAGATTGGCCAAAACAAACATGTGAATCAAATCTCTGAAGATGAAGGACACTGATTTGAGAGTACAAAGAACAAGTACAATTATTATACATAGAATAAGGTATGTTAAGGTAGTAAGGTAGAATAAGGTATGTTATTTAGTTGAAAAGTATATTTTATGGAAACCCGGGAACGGATTATTGCCATTTTAATGGTTTCCTATGGGAATTTTTTGGGGAGATACACACTTTTCACCTTACACACTCTGTCTGGGAACCAATTAAGTTCATAAATTGAGGTCTCACTGTATATGCAAGAACAGAGGATTAGAATGTGGTAATCCCTCTCAGCAGACACCATCTTGGATATAAGGTCACGTGGCTGCGTTTACGGGCCAATGTACAGTGGGACCTCGGTTTACGAACCCCTTGGCTTACGAACTTTTCGGTTTACGAACGTTACATTTATGATAATTTTACCATGGCAATATTTTTCAGGATACACACGGAGATGACACAATGAGTGATGTGTCGTTTGTGAATGAGCCCATTCTCCAAACAAGGAAATGGCAGCGGACTTTTTTTGTCCTCTATTCCCCGCCCCCAGTCGTCGGTTAAAGCCACGTGATTGGTCAAGAACAAAGCAGTGGGGGATGGAGTTACAGACAGAGAGCGAGTGAGGCCGTTCTCGAAAAAACAAAATGGTGTCTTTGGTTAAACCCATGTGATTTGTCATGAACCCAGCAGTGTGGGGGCGAGGGCTTTAAACATTAAAGAGACACGTAGACAGAGAGAGAGTGTGAGAAAACACACACACACACGAAAGGGAGAGGACAGAGCTTGAAACAAAAAAAAAACAAAAGTGAAAAAAGAAACAAGTGGAATGGTGAGAAAATGGATAGAAAACAGTGAAATTTGGACCCATTTCAACTTTGATATTTCAAAAGCAGAGTGTAGACTGGAAGGTTAAATATCCCATCAATCAGGCTCCACAAATAGCCCGCACGAATCATCTGTACACTTGATACAAAAAGCTATCAACCCAGATAAACAGATCACAATTGATGAAATAGATACAATTATCACAGAGAAAGCACCTACAAGGGATCATTCCTCAAGATGGTGAAAGAAGCCTATGTTCCTCATCAAGTGTTTAATGCTGAGGAAACCGGACACTCCATTCCATCAAGCCATTAACGACCATCACAAAAGTAAATAAAATGACTTTATTGTACAGTACAGTTTATTTCTTTAATCATAATACTATAGCACATTTATTATACATAAAATAATGTATATTTTTGTGTAGTTTTAACGCTTAGAAAATTAGAAAGTAGAAAATTGTGTTTTATGGGGACCTGGGAATGGATTATTCTCATTTTAATTGTTTCCTATGGGAAATTAATTTTTGGGATACACTTTTCGCCTTACACACTCAGTCTGGGAACCAATTAAGTTCGTAAGCCAAGTTCCCACTGTAGTTGTGTTGCTTTCACCCCGCTCCTCTACATACGGAACTCCTTGGCGAGTCAAAGGTCAGCATATCCTCCCTGCCCGCCAAGCCTGCTTGCTCCTGTAGCCTCAAGGTAAAGGGATTTGTGTTCCACTGGGATGCTGGTAACCATGACAACTTTTGAACCACGACAGGAGGTGCGGGATGACTGAGGATGGATGCTAACGTAAGATCACAATGGTTGTGCTCACACAGCAAGACAAGGCGTACTAAAAACATTACTTTGGCGTGACTATGAACTTCATATGTGCGCGTACACACTCAAACACACACACACATTGTTCCATTCACTTGCCATGTATATTTTTGGGAAAAACCAGAATCAAACCCTGCACCTCCGCACCGTAACGCCACATCCTCACCAGCTGTCTGCTGTAGTGCCATTTTAACGTAATTTTATAAAAAAATACTGAAAAAGGCAGCAATGGCGGATTGATTGAAATAGTCAAATAAACCATGGTGCTTCAAGCAAAGATTAACAAGAGGTCCCGGTCAGTAAAATTTCATCCCATTGGGTTGGTTTTGCTACCTGGCGGCAACAGCTTAGTTATCGGGGCATTTCAACAAACTGTCTTCAGATTTGAGAACCTTCTTCATACACATTCAGTACTGTGCATATGTGTGTGAACTTGTGTCTGTGGGGCCTTGTAGCCACGGCAACCGCAACCAGATGTTCATATGTGAGCCTGATAATTCAATATGTCAGTGTTATTAAAAGTCAGTCAAATCTCCCTCTTAGCTACACTCTAGAGTCTAGACTGATCTTAATGCCACAATTGAGAAGCAGGCAATGGTGTTGGTAGTCCTGTTAGTGAGGCTAAAGTATCAACATAATGTTCTTGAGCACGCCCATTAATTTGTTTGCATCAACAAAAATACCAAATATAATGTACAAAATTGCTAGAAAACTGTACAAGATTGTAAATGACAATACAGTGAGACCTCAACTTACAAACACCTTATCTTACAAACTTTTCGTCTTACAAACGTCAAATTTATGAAAATTAAACCTTATAGTAAGCACTATTTTCATAATACACACCCACCACGGCTGGCGGAGTGATCTTTGGCGGAAGCACACGACCGAACAGCATCAGAGTTTAAGTTACCAACAGTCCTTATGGAAGGTGACTCTCCTTCCATAAGCCATCAACGACCATCAAAAAGGTAAATAAAACTTTATTTTACAGCACAGTTTATTTCTTTAATTACTGTCCTCATGTAATGCGCCTCTCTGTCCAAACAGCAATTGCCTTTGACCTTTGACCTCCAACGCCATTCCATCAAGCCATAAATGACCGTCACAAATGTAAATAAAGTGACTTTATGATACAATGCAGTGTATTTATTTCATTACAATACAATAGCACATTTATTATACATAGAATAAGGTATGTTGTGTGTAGTTTTAAGGCTTATTTAGTCATACTTGAGTTGCATTTTTTCCCAATTCCTTGTACGGGGTAAAGAAATGTTTTACTGTTTGCGCCGACCATTCAGAGAATATTGTCTCTGTGTAGTGCATCCTGAATTAATTACTGAGGTTAGGATTATATTTTGCATTGAGTTTTTTTTCCTGATAGTCATTTTAATACCACTTTGTGTTGGGGAGCCTTTTACTGAGCAGCTTCATCTTTATTAATTTCAAAGAGTTGCTTGGGCCACAAGGGGACATAAGCCAATGTCTTCTTGTGCCTCTCCCAAGCCCGGATAAATACAGAGGGTTGTGTCAGGAAGGGCATCCGACGTAAAAGATTGGCCAAAACAAACATGTGAATCAAACCTCTGAAGATGAAGGACACTGATTTGAGAGTACAAAGAAGAAGTACAATTATTATACATAGAATAAGGTATGGTAAGGTAGAATAAGGTATGTTATTTAGTTGAAAAGTATATTTTATGGAAACCCGGGAACGGATTATTCCCATTTTAATAGTTTCCTATGGGAATTTTTTTTTAGATACACACTTTTCGCCTTACACACTCTGTCTGGGAACCAATTAAGTTCGTAAGTTGAGGTCTCACTGTACTTGTAGACCTAATTATATTGTCTTCTGTGATTGGCTTTTCCCTTCTGGGATCGGCACAGCGAATCAGTGTCCTCCATCTAACCCGGTTTTGTGCATCCTATTCTCTCACACCAGCTATCTTCATGTCCTCTTTGACAACATCCATAAACCTCCTCTTTGGGCTTCCTCTGTCTCCTGCCTTGTAGTTCAAGGCTCAGCATCCTTCTTCCGATATCGTCACTCTCTCTCCTCTGGACATGTCCAAACCATCTCAGTCTGGCCTCTCTGACTTTCTCTCGAAAGCCTCTAATATGAGTTGTCCCTCTGATGTATTCATTCCTGATCCGAACCAACCTGGTCACTCCCAAAGAAAACCTCATCATCTTCGTGTCTGCTACCTCCAGCTCTGCTTCCTGTCTTCAGTGCCACTGTCTCCAGTCCAAATATTATTGCTGGTCTCACCACTGTTTTATACTTTTCCTTTCATCCTCACTGAAACCCTTCTATCACACATCACACCTGACATTTTTCACCAGCCGTTCCAGCCTGTCTGGACATGCTTCTTCACATCTTTTCCACTCTCCATTTCTCTCCACCTTCTTTACCTCTTCTCCCTGTAGCATCACTCTTGCACTTGGATCCCTTTCATTCACACACATATATTCTGTCTTGCTGCGACTGATCTTCATTCCTCCCCTTTCCGGGGCATACCTCCATTTCTCTAGTTTCTCCCACAACTGTTCCCTGTTCTCACTACAGATCACAATGTCATTTGCAAACATCATGGTCCAAGGAAATTCTTGTCTCTACTCTTTCCCATAGTTTCATTGTATGGCTTATCAACTTTATTCCTCTGTAGTTACTACAACTCTGCACATCTCCCTTCTTAAAAATGGGCACCAGTACACTTCGTCTCCATTCTTCAGGTATCTGCTCACCATCTAAGATCTTGTTGAACAACCCAGGCTGGCATCCAGCTCAAAGTGTCCAATTCCTCCTGTCCCAAGAAAGCTGAGATGGCTCCGGCAGGTCCGTGACCCTCCTGAGGCTATGCGGTCTTTAACTTTTAGGACAGGCCCACCCATTGGGTCCTTGAGGGCATCCAGGTGTCCATGGCCATCACCTTGGAGAACCCTGGTCTAAATGATTATACAGAAAATAAGTCATTTGTGATGTAGACAATCTAAGTCATATGCAACTCAATATGGCGATGAAATATAATTATTTGAAACTCTATTTAGGAAAGTAATTATTTGCAAGTGGGGAGAACCAAGAGATAAAACCGCATTAGCCAGTCCCAGATATTTTCAAGACTGACACTTTAATACTACCAGTACTATTTTTATTTAAGTCAGAAAAGTATGAATTGTCTTCATTCTTTTTAGCACATCTAAATTTTTTATGACGGACTCGACTTCGTGACAACAGTAACACTTTTCCTTTGCAGTGTTGCAGGCGCTTGGGTTGGGGCGTGGGGTTAATTAATACTACTAACATATTTATTGTGTTTGTATATAGTATTAAAAACAGACATAACACTGCTTCTCTAGTCTGATGACTTGAAACCTTTCACAGTATTATCAGTCTTCATTAGCTGCTTGTGAAATGTGCTCACGGGACAAATTTGTTCACATCGTGCACATCTCTTGGCGTATAAGCCACTGTCTATAAAATATAGCGATGCCCCTGGGAGCAAGTATAATATTTTCCACGCTACAAGATTTAAGACTGTTTTGGATGTTGACATTATCTATTATCCATCGTGTTATTAATCCACTCAATATTGAGTTGAGAGAAGGCTCTGGCAATGGCCTGCAAAGTAAATTGGAGTCATTATTGCGATTGGACCGTGATTAAAAACACAAGAGGGAAGAAGAAAAAAGTGAAACCACAAGTGGGCCGAAGGGATAAGTGTCAGTGGGGGCTTGCTGTTGATGAGGTTTCAAGAGCTCGTTTTAAGGCAAGAGGTTTAACAGCTAAATGTAAAAGGAAAGGGGGCTATAGATTGGAGTCAGGTCACTAATCGTTTAAAGTTAAAATCCCATCTTCCTCCTATGGCATTTTTGGGGCGTCTTTGACATCATTTGCTAGGCTGTTTGTGATGTGATTTACAGCCTGCTGCAGCACTCTGGTTGCCTTGAAAATCTGATTTTCTCTTGCAGCATCAGCAAGAGGAATCTAATTTAATCACATGGCATAGTGACCATGTGATGCAGAAAAAACGTGATGAAGAGACAAACATTGAACATTGTGATTTTTGTCAAGGTTTTTGTGTCGAGGACAGACAGGAATAGAAAAAAAAAAATCCAGACTTCCTGAAAAGAAACTTGTGCAACTGTGATTGGATGGTGACCAGTTTGAGGTTTACTCTGCCAGTTGCGAAGACAGCTGAGGTAGGCTGCACTACACCTGTGACCCTGCATGGTGACAATAAGTGGTGCAAAGAATTGATGTGTGGATGGAATATACTCTGTCTATGGGTTTCTTCGGAATTTCTTGCAAATATGCCATTAGTGCTTCCTTTCGGGGTTTTTTCAAAATATAAACATCTTAGAATGAGTAAAATCAGGATCCAGACAACATACCGGTTAGTTGTCTGCCAATATTGTATAGGAAGACTGAGAAAAGAACATGAAGCACAGTACTATATATTGACCAAATCGCATAGGCAATTTACGGGAGGAATGCAGACTAGCCTGGGATGTCGTAGCTAACAGAATTGGTGGTCTTGATTAAGGGAAATCAATGTCTAATCAAGTCAGCCACATACGGCAATAGATGTAGAGGCAGCTTTGCGACAAATATTTATGACACGGACTTTGTATCTCACTTTGAATGGAAAAGTACAAAATCCTTGTAGATGCCGTATCTTGCCATGCAGGTTTTATTGCAAAGGACGGTGTTTAGGTCAGAAGTGTTAGCACCACTGGGATATTCAATCACTCGCTACGTATGTTTCACATATGTAGGTGCGGCTTGAAGAGCTGCTGTGTTGACCTCGCACATAGAGATGATGGTCATAAATTGGTTTGAAGTCTCATTTTCCCCGCAGGATTTTGACCAGCTGCCATAGCTTAGAACCCACTTTCCCCCACATGCCGAATGACAGAGATAATGAGAACATTTTATAGCCTGGGTTGATGACCAAGGAGAGGCAAGCGAATTGCAAATGCAAAAGCTGTAAATAGTAAGCACCGCATGGCTGAAATCCACTGAACCTTCCATTACAAGAGAAGATAGTGGCTTGTCTCACCTGTTTCAACTAGTCCAGCTCAGGCGAGAGAAACGTGGTATTTGCAAAAGCACAAGGCAGGTCACTGATGACCAAGACGAAGAAACTGAAAGAATTCTGATGCCATCATGTGGATGATAAGACATTTTCATCCACAATTGCTTGCTGGGGATGTGAGGAAATTTGCAGGAACGCGAGCACAGCAGGTTTGTTTTGCAGATTTTAATTGTCTAAAGAGAAAAGTCAGCCAGTTCATAGTCTCCTTTACTCTTGTTGCCCCCCAAACAACTGATATTTATTGATTTAATTTCAACACCGAATTTTCAAATTATTTGTCATAAACAAATTTTGCAATTTGTTAAAACGTGAACAATGTTAATTTTTATGAACTAGTCTGTTTAAACAGAAATAAGTAAATAACATACCAACGCCTTGTTATCTTCATGACTGCGCAATTTGCTGTGTAACATTTCATGCATTGTCATATTAAAAACAAACAAAAAGTGTAAACACAATTCTTCTGAGATGCAACATTCGTCCTGGCATTTGATATCAGCACTTTTAACAGCCTTTATTTTCCGACATGCCTATCGTTTTTCGATTGCGAAGTACACTGCAAAAGCCGCCTAGTAATCGTAGTAAAATTTGGTTCTGCATGTGATACACCGGCACCCTCTAGTGGTTTGAAAAATAAAACGATATAAAATTCAGTTTTAATTTTGTTCTTCAGCCCTAGAATATGTTCATGTACATATGTCCTGTGACTGGAAGATAAAGCATCTTCAAGCACTTTGAAGTTCTGTTTGTTATGGAATGTAGGGAAAGAGATGCCCATTTCACGGTAAGATCAGAGCATTGTCATCAAATGGTACGTATAGTTTTTGCTTCTTTCAATGTTGCTGTGCCGATGACCATTTTGTTTGGGAGTCTTTTACTGAGCGAGTTGCTTGTTCTGTAGCCACAAAGGGACATAAGTCTTCTTGTGCCGGTCCCAAGCCCGGATAAATACAGAGGGTTGTGTCAGGAAGGGCATCCGACGTAAAAGCTTGGCCAAAACAAACATGCGGATCAAACCTCTAAAGATGGAGGACACTGATTTGCTGTGGCGACCCCTTGAAGGGAAAAGCCGAAAGGAAAAGAAGACTGTAATGTTTTCAAAACTCCGTGCCATTTTATTTAACTTTCATGAGCAATAAAATTTAATCCAATAAATGGTGTTTTACATACGTATTAATTTACTGCAATATACTTTATAAGGAGGGGAATAAATGTTTTTGCCACATGGGCATGGGGTATGGTGGGTCATACAGCACCGAATACGGTTTGTGTAAGGAGCATGCGGCTGGGATTCCGGACCATCAATTTGGGAAGGCTCGCACAAGCTGCCCTCCCTATACTTTTTTCATAGTTGGCTTTTTAACACAGGTTATGGTTTCCGAATAGGGTTTCAAGTCAAGTCGTGTTTGAAGGACGCTTGTCGGAACCACTGGCGACGCTCACGAAACCGAATGCTTGAATGTCAACCATTTTATTCGAAGAGGAAGAGCGTTTCGGCCATACTCGCGGGTTTTCGGCTACTCGGCCTTCTTCGGCCCTTTCCGGACATCCGCTTGTTCATTGCCGATTCTCGCTGTCGTCGTCGCCCTCGTCCTCCTCTCGGTGTTGTTGTTCTCGGTGACGCGACGGAGGTGTAGCCTGACGCGATCTCTTACGTGTCGGTCTGAATAAAAGTGGAGCTCCGTAGACCCGGGAGTGACGAAGCGAGTCTGTATTGGTAAGAGGATACGTATCCGATCTTTGCTAGACAGTTAGATGGCTGCCCGCAACGTTTATTTGCGGTTTGTATCCGCACAAGGCCAACAAAGAAATCATGGCGGCGGCGTTGCAGAGGCTCACTAAAATGAGTCAGTGGCTGCAATGTTCGGAGAAAATCAGACTTAGATGGACACTGGGCTACATTAAAAAAAGCCACGGAGAGAAAAAAATCCTAACACCGCTGGACTAAGTCACAGAAGCAGTTTGATACATTTTAGCAAATACATTGTTTTTAATAAACACGAAGCATATAAAGTGTGTGATGTCGTTATACATTTTCCCTCGCAAATTCTTATTGGCTGCAAATTTGCAGTCATAATGACATCAAGGCACATAACATTCCTCAATCGGTTAATCTGAACACTTAACGGTTTATAATGGGAAAGCGAAGGAAACTAAACAGTTGTCTTTAAAGCAGATTTAACGTGTATACCTTCCTATTAGCTTGCTAGCATGCAAACCAAACGTTGTTGGCCAGCGGCGAGGTACTTGCAGCATTTCTGCACAGAACGAAACCAGGCAAGAAAGTAGACGGATAAGAAAACGATTTAATGGCTGGCATTATTGCTACGATTTTTACTTTGATCAAACGTGTTAAGAAAGCCACACCCTCAGTCGGGGACGCCTTACTGAAGAGGTCGCCGACCTATTTCAAATGAACACCTCCTTTTTTGAGGACTAATTAACGCGAAGAGCCACTAGTTTGATAAAACGCTTTTGAAATACCAAATGTTCCCAAATCACTTTCAATGTCGTTATTTATTAAAAGTGAACGAATTAACATGATTAGGTTATTGATTTCTCAAAATCATTAGAGGGGAAGTCAACTCAAAATGTCTGCAAAATGTTCCATGTACCCATCCCGTGTCTATAAATGGCATTCTGATAATATTGCTTTTGTGGAGATACGTACAGGTGCATTCTGCCGCTTAATTTATATTCCCCAAAAACATAATTTATCCGAATGCCATGTTTAGACTAGTGGGGGCGAAGAGAAAATGTTTAACTTTACTTGCCCTTTAAAAATAGATTTAATATCCCTATGCACCACTTAATCATTATTATTATTATTTCATAATTCTCTACTTGCACTTTGAAAGGATCGCATTTACAGGATACCTATCGAATCACCCCCACCGCCCCTCAGTGGTAAACTATTTGAAAACAGGTCCGCAGGGTACTCGTGAGATCCTCACCACATTAGTGACCCCTTTCTTGGGTAAAGCATCTCAGCTGAATGTTGGTGGTGCACCTAACACTTTTTAAGCTTTTTAAAGCTCATACTAATATATTAAAATATTTTTCTCTCAATGTGCAGATTTTAAATGACAATGGAAGCTTGTTCCGACACACAGCAAAGTGGTGAACCAGGTGTGAAGCAAGAGTCCGAGATTGACCTTTCCCAGGTAATGTCACCATGTCTCCATCTATAGTTGAAAATGTCTAATCTGCAATTGAGCTCAAAGTGACCAACTGGGTGGTTTGCCCTTGTCATAGGCCTCCATAGCATCAAGCCAGGTGTCATCCAGCAGTCCCACAGTCGCATTGGTGCAGCTGCCCAACGGCCAAACCGTCCAAGTACACGGGGTGATCCAAGCAGCCCAGCCCTCGGTTATCCAGTCCCCTCAGGTCCAAGCAGTTCAGGTCTACACCCAATACCTGCTGCTAATTTCACCAAAACATAATAGAGCATTGAAATGTAATGATAATTTGTTGTGTTTCTGCAAAGATTTCAACAGTTGCCGAGAGTGAAGACTCCCAGGAGTCAGTTGACAGCGTCACAGATTCTCAGAAGAGGAGAGAAATCCTTTCCCGAAGACCTTCGTACAGGTTTGATGTTTCTGATTATTTCTCCAAAAACCTTTCTAAATATTGTATGTTATTTTTTTGAATTCTATTAAAAATGTGAACAAAATAAAAAAAAAATGAAAATGCATTTCAATGATAACTAGCTGAAACGACATTTAATGCTTATAAATCGTACCATATGCACACTGTAATAATAATAATAATACATTTAATTTACAAGCGCCTTTCTGAACACCCAAGGACACTTTACAATAAACTGTGTACTTAACTATGTACATACTATGATTACAGTAAAATATCTTTCATATTCCATCAATCCATCCATTTTCGAGACCGCTTTATCCTCAGTTCATCTTTGGAAATTCATTTAAGACACAATCTGTTGGGGTTGCTTTTATTTTCATTTGTATTTTTTTTTCCATTTTTGGTATTAGCTGGAAAGAGGACAGTCTTTTGAGAGTCGTAGTCCTGTTAATGTCACCTTGCAGTAGGCAAGAAAAAAATGTCATCAGATCATGTCACACCTCACCGATATGTTTTATGTTTTACCTGGCATGTAGACGGTGCCTCCACTGACCTTTGTCATACTGATATTTACTGCGAGGTAACAAGTGATTTGCTTTTTTGGTTCTCATCTGACAAAGATATCGACAGGACATAAAAAAATAATGCAGGACTTTGTACAACTAGGTTTCATACTTTTTTAATTTGTTCATTTTCCGAGCCGCCTTATCTTCACTAGGCTAGCCAGCGGTTGGAGCCTATCCCAGCTGTCTTCGGGTAGTAGGCAGGGGACACCCTAAACCAGTTCCCAGACAATTGCAGGGTTGACAGAAACAAATAACCATTCACGCTCACACCTAGGTGGAATTTGGAGTGTCCAATAAGCCTGACAAGCAGGTTTTTGGTATGTGGCAAGAAACAGGAGCACCCGTAGAAACCCCACGCAAGCATGGGGAGAACATGCAAACTCCAGACAGGAAGGCCACAGCTGTAATTTAACCCGATACCTCTGCCCTGTAAAGTCAACGTGCTAACCGATCAACCACTGGGCCGCCCAGGTTTCGTACCTCTCAGCTTTAATTCAAATCAGGGGTGTTCACATGTCTCACATTGCAAAATAGTTCGCTGCTGATTTGAAATATTTTCTTGCAATATATCTTACACCAGTATATATTTTGTGGCGCCTTCAGACGTATAAAGCTGCTTACTAAAGAGAAGCGCATTAGCCCCTGTGCAGCCCCCCTTGCGTTCACACAGCAGTTTCTGCAGTAGTGAAACACAATTGGAATAATATGGAAATAAAATATACTATTGTGGAAAGCATACTTAATTTTCCCCGAGTTGTTTGTGACATGGAAAAACCACGGTTTATACTTCTCCAGACAAATCAACAGCGTGGTCTGTCAAACAGCGAAAAAGTTTGAGGGAGAGGAAGGAAAGATAGCACAAATACAACAGAGCATGAAATACCGTTAGTAATCACCTCTTCTCATTCGTAACGAGTCTACCCCTGCAACGTAGCGTTCACATGTCCCATTTTATATTGGTGCTACCCAATGCAAATGTGGAGTAAATGCAAACATGCATTTACTCCGGGTAAATTTTTAAACTGCCTCCTGAGCAGGGTTAAATGTTCTCCAAATTTAGTTGTTTTCAGGGGCTACACCGTTTTAACTGTTCGTCTGAACGCTCTAAAGGGGCAGCACCAGTGCTTCAACGAAGTAAAAGTTGCACACCGCTCTTTACCTCAGAAGCTGGGAATGGATCAAAAAAGAGTAACTTTTGACTTCAGATTTTACATTGCACTTTGAAATTCAGTATCTTCAAACTGTTTTATGGGAACTGTATTTGATTTGTGGGTGGAAGGATTTTTTTGTAGAATTTATCTTACACAAGTCTTGTTTTTTTAATGTATTTTTTTTTACATTGGACAAATGACACGATGAAAAAAGGAAGCAAATTAAGAAAATCTAAACTAAAGCCAAGCTGTTTTTGATGGAACTAAAACACGAATTAAAAAAATACACACACAAATTAATAGTAACTCCATTTAAAAGAAAAATAGATCAAGATGAAATAAAAATAACCTGTTTGCAATTCAAATTCCAAAACTATAATACCCTGCTAGTCTGGCATTACTATATCAAGATATATGCATATTTTAAATATTTATATTGTGTATAAATATATTCAATATTGAAGAAGTGAAGTCCACAATATGTCAAAGTCGAAGTCAGCTTTATTGTCAAATATGCTAATATGCATGACCTACAGCACAGATGAAATTACTGTCCTCTTGGACCCAGCATGCAAGGCACTTATGACTTTAATAAACATAATAAACATGAAAACGCCAATTTGCCGGGAGAGGGGAGCCGCTGCGTGTTCACGCGCCACCATCTTGGGAAAAATAAAAAAAACAAATATGACATATGTATATATATTTTTTTAATGAAAGTTGAATAAACAAAAAGTTATTTCGATTTTCATCGTTTGATTGAATAAATTATGTTTTCATCATACTTGTTTGCTATAATTTTGTGCAGTTAGAGTCGATAAAAACTGCAAGTCAAATTGGTTTATTGTTTACCAAATTGACTAATTGATGTAGATGACTGAATTATTTCATATTGCTAGATGGTTCCTTTGCGTCCTGGTGGTAGACTGGTTAGTTTGTCGGTCTTACAGTGCAGAGGATTTGATTCTGGCTGGGGCTTTCCTGTGTGGGCTTTGCTTGTTCTCCCCGGGCCCGTGTGGGGTTTCTCTGTGTCCTCCAGTTTACTCCCACACTCCAAAAAGATGCATGGAAGGCTGATTGAACACTCCAAATTGACCCTTGGTGTGAGTGTGAGAGTGACTGTTGTTTGTCTTCGTGTGCCCTGCGATTGGCTGGTAACCGGTTCAGGGTTGCCCAAAGACAGCTGGGATAGGCTCCGGCACCCCCCTAGACCTTGGTGAGGATGAGCTGATCAGACCAAAAAAAACAACGTTGCCTTCATTTTACCATAAGACGAACTTATAAACCCAAAACACGTATGTGTAACACAGTTTATTGTAATGCAGAGTAAACGAGTCCTTGTTTGTTACAAAACAAACGAGACATATTAAATCGCAATTGCAATATTGAGGCATGGGGAGAAATGTGTTTGTAATTTTTTTAAATGTTTTTCTCTTCAGGAAAATTTTAAACGACTTATCATCAGACGCTCCAGCAGTTCCTTGCATCGAGGAAGAAAAGTCAGAAGACGACTCTGCCCCCGCTATCACCACCGTCACCATGCCCACGCCCATTTACCAAACAAGCAGCGGACAATACAGTATGTTCATTGTCCATTGCCAGCTTGTAGATGTGGTTTTCGAAGAAATGTTAAAGATGTGTCACGATTATCTCCCCTCTGCAGTCGCCATCACACAAGGAGGGGCCATCCAGTTGGCCAATAATGGGACAGATGGCGTTCAGGGTCTGCAAGCACTCACCATGGCCAATGCTGCCACAGGCCAACCAGGTGCCACCATCCTACAATACGCCCAGACCAGTGATGGTCAGCAGATCCTATTGCCCAGCAACCAGGTAGTTGTACAAGGTGAGAAAAGATGGCAAACACACTTCCTCGGGCATTTCTCTCTTTTACCATTTACCTCCAACCCTTCAGCCGCCTCCGGAGATGTTCAGGCCTATCAAATCCGCACAGCACCATCCAGCGCTATCACTCCTGGGGTCGTCATGGCAACCTCACCCGCATTATGTACAGGGACGGGAACAGAGGAAGTCACGCGCAAAAGAGAGGTGCGCCTTATGAAAAACAGGTATGTTGCTGACAATCCTGCACAACAGTCCCACAATCGAAGGCCATTTTTAAGACCGTTGGCCCTCTCATTCAGGGAGGCTGCCCGTGAGTGTCGCAGGAAGAAGAAGGAGTATGTCAAGTGTTTGGAGAATCGGGTCGCCGTGCTGGAGAACCAGAACAAAACCCTTATTGAGGAACTTAAAGCCCTCAAAGACTTGTACTGCCATAAATCTGAATAGGTGCACTATTATTCGCCGGCATGGACCCGCCCATGTACAGAGACTCAGCAAAGAGCCATGCATATGGATGCCACTCTACCTTTTCTAATCTTTTGGCTTTCTTAAAAAAGAAAAAAAACAGAAACACACACACACAACAGCAAGAAATTCATGTGGCCCAGTAGACAAAGTTTACTGGCAGTACTAAGTTAGCATTCTGTTCACTTGACATCGTCATGAGTGGATTTGTCCTGGGAGGGGCGCTCATAAATGAAGTGACCAAAGGAATAGATTCTGTCACTGAGTCTTGAATGGGAGACGGAGCTGCAAGATGTCATTGGCACAAATGATGGAACAGTTACCGCCCGTGACCCCCCACACCTCCAACTCAGTCAACCTGTATTGTTTCAGTGATTGGATGGTGTACCTGAATTTGCATCACAGATTTAATCTTAGTTGTGCTTCTGATCTCCTTCTGGGCTGCTTATTGCCATCTCCCTCTTTTTTGGCTTACCTTGCCTTGCTACATGAACAAAAATGCATACCGTTCAGGTTTTTGTGTTTAATGCAGCAGAAAATACCAGCAATCTCAAATTTTCTTTTTTTTTTATTGCCGTTTTGTCTCGAACCTTGATGCAGGGTCATTATTTTTTGTTTTTGGGTTGTAATTTTTTATGGATCTGCACATTTTTTAAAGAAAAGGATTTCCACACGTGTTTGCAATATAAATGGTCATTTTTTTTAGACCTTGAATGAGAAGAGATTCATTAAATGGAGAGAACGAATAATTGACACACGGTGTGCGTATGACCCACCTAGTATGACATGTTTTTTTTGTATTGTGGCTTTTATTCTAATCATTTATGATGTCATTTTCTGAAAATAAAAACCAAAAATAATGAGCCCTGCTTACAGCTTATGCAATAGATACATCACCGCAGGCAGCCTGTGAGGATGTGTTTTAACTTATCTGTCTGATGAGGAAATTTGAGAACTTCAAAAATAGTAAAATGAGGTTGGATACAGTATGCACTTTTCCTTGCTAAAACAATCCAGATATACAGGTATGTCCGAAAAATCCCAGCCCTAGTGTCCGAGCTGAAGCTTCAAATCCAAATGACAAGTTTCCCCCCTTGAAGTAGTCGTTCAGTCTGTCACACACTTTCAAGTTCTTTGCATGTCTTGAAGGATTTTCCAGGATGCTCTGCGTTTTTTTAATCACTGGCATCTTGAGTGACACAAGTCTTCAAAAACAGACCTCCTTTTTGAACCTTTGTGCTTGGGAGACAGAAATAAAACCAGGTGTTAGGAAAATTCCATCCAATGCAGGAAGATTCTTGTGGCATTGGCTCCATTGTGTAAATGCCCATTGTCAAGAAGAAGAAGCAGCAGCCGTAATGAGCTGTTCTCCCACAATTATTACTTCTCACGCACTGAGTTCAAGATAGCGTCATAGGATCGTTTTGCAAATGTGTTGGTTGATCGTCTGGTCTACTTTAAG
Source organism: Hippocampus bargibanti (assembly GCF_051943395.1). NCBI lineage: Eukaryota > Metazoa > Chordata > Actinopteri > Syngnathiformes > Syngnathidae > Hippocampus > Hippocampus bargibanti. The sequence goes on from NC_142734.1 coordinate 16,787,668, forward strand.
GGGGAAAACTTGAGACCTTGTATTCAATATTTGAGTAGAAGGCACTGCAGCAATGTAAGCAGTGATTGTTGACAAAATATTTGGGATGTCATTTTTTCTTAAAGATCATGTCATATCTGAATTCAATCAAGTGTGTTGCACATCGCATTTGACTGTTGGTCAAACATTCTGCAAAAGGATTGTAAAGTGCACCCAACCCAAAGAAATTTTGATCATGATGGGATACCCTATTTCCCCTTTAGGCATTGTGTATAATAAGACTGTTATATTTCACGTGGCTTTTCATTTATTTTGTTAATGTCCGTACCAACTTGTACAATACATTATGTTGGAGCTGTTACATTTTGGCTTCTGTTAGTAAAAAAATGTTTTTGAGAAGCATGGATTTACAAAGAATACATTTATTTCAAGAGTGTCTTTAGAAAGAAATCACAAATCCTTCCTGGGCAGTTGTTTTCCAGCTTTGTAAATATGAATGTCCCTATTTTTATCATAGTAAACCTCCTCGACAGTAAACTGCTCCCTCAACATTTTCAAAAAATTGGTATCTCGTTCATAGCGTATCCTGCACGCCAGCAGCACTACAGCATCGTCCGCACACAGGTGCTGAAGTGTCTGTATCAGTGGCACAAATGTGTCCTCCAGGTAAACAATGTCTGCTCCCAAGACGAGATTGAAGCCTCCAGCTGGGAAGCGGGCAAGGCCCTCACCCCAAGACAGCTCAGACACCGCCACAGATTCCCAAAGGTCAGAGGGCAGGTTGTATTTAACATTGCTCGAAAGAAAGTCCAGAGCACACCCCCTGTCAGTGATGGTCACTTTGGCACCTGAGGAGACAATCAACTCGCAATCGATTTTAAGTGTGCAAACTGCAAAGGCATTTCCAGGCACACCATTAGTGCAAGTTACCCAGTAGAGCTGCAACGATGCCCACCAATCCAGTGCCTGCCCCCAGCTCAATGGACACCTTTCCTTTGAGATCGACGTGGCCCAGCTCCAAGTACATGCTCAAGACAACAGCCTGCAACACGTGTCGGTGTAAATTCATGCACATTGTTTTAAGTGCAATCATGCTCAATTCATAACTTAACCGACCGCGTCCCATACAACCGCTGCCACGCCAAGCGTCCTCCAATCCTGAGTTATGACGATATCTTGGCTGGCAAAATGAAAACGTGCCGATGAATTCTGAAGTTTGGAAAGGGCAGGTACCACATTCTCTACATACGGAACAAGGGCCATAATGTAATCTAACCATTAAACGATTACATATAAACAACAAACATTTTACGCTATTTCCTTCTACATTTTTCACTTCCGCTGAAGGTAATTCATGGCGACCCTTGCAACGCTATCGCCCTCTTTTGGTGGCTATTCAGCACGAGCTCACGGGATACGTTGACAGTAATTTTTCAACCTGACAAACTTGTAAAACTAAACTGTCTGATTACATTTATTTATAAACGTCAAGGCCACTGTCGCCCCTCACAGATATACAAATCATTAGCACACATTTAAATTGTGATATTTTCCACTCTTGATCGTTATTGTGAATGGAAACCAAATTCTTGTCATATAATAAAACAGAGGAATGTAAATGAACATTCCGAATAGATTTACAGATATTGTACAAAGTTATGTTTATTTATAAGGCGCTGAGAAATACAATGTTTATCGTATTATTATGATCACGTAAATCAATGATTATTTTGAAAAAACAATTTCCGGATATGACGTTGAGGCCGTTGCCCGTGGATAATAGTCGTCTCGTAAATTGTAATCAACCAGAGTATGTTAGTTGCAGTGAGTTTTAAATGTTCCTGAATGTATGTGATGCAAGTTAGTAGTGCACAAAAGTCTGACCACAACTCTATGTGAGCAACCGTTTCGTAGCAATTATTTCAACCTGTCCAACAAATACAGTTACTGTAATTGGCTTGGGCAAAAAAATTCAAAACCAATTTATTGGAAAACTTAATGAGACTCGTGTGTCAGGCAAGACCTTAAAGGACAACCGATGCCCTCGGACAAGACTCGCGCTGAATATTCATGAAGTCTTGTTTTCGAGTTAATGACGATCCCCACGTGACATCACGTTTGTAACGCTCGTGGCCGAGAAAGCTACACACAATGCATTTCGCGGTACCTTGTTTGGTCTGAAAACTTGATCCGAGTTGATGGCGAAATTAGAAGGAAAACATAAATAACGAGATGGTGAATCGTTGTGTGTTGCACCAAGACAACTATTTGATATTCGCTGACACAAATTCCCAGCAGACAAATCAGCCCATTTCCAACGGAGCTTGGGTGCCATCTTCTGCATTTTCCGCCTCAAAATGACCCGGAAGGACTTCTTTAATCGATTGAAAAAAATAATGCTATCCTCTTCAGAACTATTTGAATCCTATTCATAACTAGATGAGTAACAAGAAAGCATCTTCTCCGAATCTGAAGCCATTGTTTTGATTCTCTAGCAAGGCAAGACATCTTGGCGTTACGTCATGAACTGGGGGCGGGACTTTCCGAAAATCCCCAATTTGCATCTCATTTTTTTGCCGTTTTAGCACACTTTTAGTCATTTTTATTGGTGTTTTGCATTTGACTAAAAATATCAGCCTGCGTGTTTTGGGTATTTTAGATGCTATAAAACGTTTTTCTGATGTCAGTTAGGAAACCAAAAAAATGGTGTCGGTTGTCCTTTAAAGCAGAGGTACCCAACCCGACCGGTACCGGTCCGTGGGTCATTTGGTACCGGGCCGCGGAGAAAAAAATAAATAATTTACATAAAATGAAAAATTACCAAGGGCGGCCTGGTAGTCGAGTGGTTAGCACACCGGCTTCACAGTGCAGAGGTCGCCGGTTCGCGTCCCGGTCCGGCCTCCCTGTGTGGAGTTTGCATGTTCTCCCCGCGTGGGTCTTCTCTAGGTCCTCCGGTTTCCTCCCACACTCTAAAAACATGCATGGCAGGCAGATTGACCACTCCAAATTGTCCCTAGGTGTGAGTGTGAGAGTGACTGTTGTATGTCTTCGTGTGCCCTGCGATCAGTGATGTGCGGTGAGGTTCATGGCTGGTGAGGCACTGACGTCATCATAGTCAGATTTACAAACATAACAAAACTCTACAGAGTAGTTTATTCACCATTTGATTGGCAACAGTTAACGTATTTTGTTTAAAATTTCATGTCAGCATTCTTTATGTATACAAACTGTAGCATAGAAAAAAATAATTACAAAAAAACGTTTTTATCGTGTTACCTTTAGTCCATGCGCCACTCCTTCTGAAGAAAGGCATCGATAACTTCTTTGTACAAGCCTTCCTTATCTTTCTTCAGTTTTAAAAGTCTCTCCGTCTCAACGGAGATCACTGCCAGTGAAGAAAGTCGTCCTTGATCAGTCCTGTTCCGACTGTATGTTTTCAGTGCTGAGAATGACAATCTCGTCTACTTCTACAGCAACAAATGGGGCTGCACCGATCTCCTTTTTAATGTCATTTCTAATGACATCACCAACTGCTTCAATTAAATCGTTCTGTATTCTGTTTCACAGGCTAGAAAATATAGTGGATGTCCCAAAATGACTCGCTAGCTGGTCATCTTTCTGAGCGAAAGCATGTAATAGTTCAACATAGTTGCCACGATTAGCAGAGCCTTTACTTTCATCATTTCCACAAAATGCCAGCTATTGTTTGGCAAGGAAGCAGGTGGCATTGATGAGATCTTTTAAAATCTCCCGGTTCTCCTTTACCTTAGCATTGTGGATGCTGATGTTGAGTCTTCGCTCATTTTTGATGAGGCTCCGTTGTAAATTTTTCAGGTCGCAATATCCCATTTGAGTCCAGACATTGTCACAAGTTGAGAACAGAAGGCAGGAAAAGCAGAAAAGGCGGTTTCTTGCTGGACATCCACACAGCCAGCCTTTTCGTGTGTACCAGTCCGCCTGAAAAGAGCGAGTATTGTGTCCCGTTGTCTGAAGCAAACCTTTTAGCTCCGGTGTTGGTCTTCCTTTAATTATTGCCTCCTGCTTCGATTGAAAGTCCAGTTTAGAAAATTCTTTCAATTTAGATATGTAATCCTCCATTCTGAAAGTGAGGCCAAGCAACACGAAAAAATTACTGCAGGGTTGCACTTTACTTGTTAACTGTTTACTGTAGCTTTCTGTCTCTAATTCTATTATTCTGCAGACGTGGAGTCGGAAGTATCTCTGGAATCACAAGCGCCCCCTGTCATGAGGCGGGAGAACTGTTTGCCTCACCTACGCACAGCGTTTTGATAAAAATAAAACAATAAACACTGTAGTACAGTGTTTATAATGTACAATAACTCTACATTATATACACCAGCTAAACTGTAGAAATTTAGTTCATATACTAAACGTGTTTGAACGCTTTAATAGCGATATGCAGAAGGACAGCAATGCGGTCTCACTGCAGAGCAAGCCAGCACAGTAAGCATAGTGATTGCGCAATCCATGGTGAGGATCAGCCGGCGGGTGCCTCACTGCTCGTCTCTAATTAGTATTTGAACGGTAAATGTGAAAATTCAGCGATTTTGAAAAAAATCCTAAAACGGTGAAGTTAAATGGACAAGAACTTTAAAGTACAAATCACTAAATACATATAACTGTTTAATTTATTTTTTCATTTGATATTTCCATGACAGCTTTCCATGATGACAGGTGAGGCACTGCCTCCCCTGCCTCCACTGACTGCACGTCACTGCCTGCGATTGGCTGGCAACCAATTCAGGGTGTCCCCCGCCTCGTGCCCGAAGACAGCTGAGATAGGCTCCAGCAACCCACGCGACCCTAATGAGGAATAAGCGGTACGGAAAATGAGATGAGAGATGAGAGAAAAATTACCAGATTACATCCGTCTATGATTTACTCTTCACGCAAACGTCTTATTTTGTTGTATTCATCCGCCGGTCCGTGAAAATATTGTCTGACATTAAACCAGTCTGTGGTGCAAAAAAAAAAGGTTGGGGACCACTGCTTTAAAGAATGGCGAATCAGTATGTTTGCAGATAGGAATACGTATTTACTGTTGTTGTTGATGATGATGGTAACATACAGTAAAGTCTCGTTATATCGATATCGGTTATATCGATAGTACTGCTTATTACGATACTATTTCTATGAACTCAAGGAGAAAATTACATGCCCACAGGATCGGATATATCGATAGTCCGGTTATATCGATATTTTTTCCGACTCCCAAGAATATCGATATAACGAGACTTTACTGTATTTTCATTGTAAAAAAAATCACACCTAAGGTGTAATGATATGAGCAAATCGTATTTGCATGTTCTACTAGTGATGCCTGGCTTTAGATCAAAGGAGCATGCGCGCTGCTGCAAGTCAGTCTGATGAGAGCCTACGAGAGCCACACATGTGAATTGCCTTCTCCCTCCAACCAACACAGCCGTCCTAATAAAGAACCTCAACTCTATCCAGAAGTTGTATCATTTACCGAACCCGCTTACACGAAGCAACACATGGTGTCAGAATTGGTCTGGAAGACAAGAGGACGATAAAAGGACTTGGAACGAAAGATTCCACGGAGGAAAGACATTGAGCACAACCCACGGCAGAAAACGGCAGAAATGGAAGCTTTACGTCCACCCACAGCTCTGCAGCTAACAGGTAACGTGGCTGAAAATTGGAAGAGATTTAAGCAACGTTTTGAACTGTATTTGTTTGCAATTGGAGCTGATGAAAGCCATTCAAAGATGAAAGCATCCATGTTTTTGCACGTTGTGGGAGAGGAAGCTCTAGAGGTCTACAATAACTTCACATTTGATGCTGAGGATGACAAGATGAAGCTGTCAAAAATAATGGAAAAGTTTGAAGCTTACTGCATTCCGAAACGCAATGTGACGTTTGAAAGGCACAGATTCTTCACATGTGTACAGACAGTTGGAGAAACTATTGACCAATATGCAAATGAGCTGAGAAACAGATCAAAGACATGTGAGTTCGGTGGATTAACAGAATCACTGAATAGTGTGTGGCATTACAGATAATAAACTGAGAGAAAGGCTACTCAGAGAATCAGATCTGGACCTGGAAAAAGCCTTAGCACTGTGTAGAGCCGCTGAGACTGTTAAATCACAGGCTAAAGAGTTGCTAAATGATTCTAGCTGCAACGTGGATGCAGTGGAAAGAAATGCACACAGATTCAACAAAAACAAGACTGCTGAGATCAAAGCAAGAGTGAGAAAACCCAACAAAAATAGGATACTCAAACAAAAATCTTGTACTCGTTGTGGTACGCAACATCCCCCAAAGCAATGTCCAGCATATGGGAAAATATGTAAAAACTGCGACAAAGCAAATCACTATGCTCGTTGCTGCAGGAACCAAGACATGAAAGGCAAAGTAGATGCAGTAGATGATCATTATGAAGTGGAGGAACTTTATGTGAATGCTGTAAAAGATGAAAGAGAAGAAAGAGATTGGATCACTACACTGAAAGTGAACAACATTCATCTAAAATTCAAATTGGATACTGGAGCCAATGTGAATGTCATTTCAGAGACTGATTTCATGAAGATCAGGCCGAGACCAAAAATACATAAAGCAAATATGAAAGTAACAGCTTATGCGGGTTCAGTCATACCAATGAAAGGAAAATGCATTGTGAATGTGACACATAAAGGCCAATTACATAAGCTATCTTTCATCATAGTTCCAAGGGATGTGCAGGGTCTACTAGGATTGTCGGCATGTGAGAGACTACACCTAGTGAAGAGAGTTTTTGTTGTGGATAGACAAAAAGAGACAGCATATGATCAACTGATGGAGCAGTACAAAGACTTGTTTCAAGGGTTAGGCTGCCTACCAGGAGAACACACAATCAGAGTGGACAAAAGTGTGCCACCAGTCATACATCCATGCAGGAAAGTCCCGTTTGCTCTTCAAAAGCAACTAAAATCAGAATTGGACAACATGGAGAACAAACATGTAATAAAGAAAATTGATTAGCCGACTGACTGGGTCAGTTCCCTTGTTGTCGTGGACAAAAAGAATGGAAAACTCAGAATATGCCTGGATCCCAGAGATCTAAACAGAGCCATCAAGAGAGAACACTTCAAGCTACCTACTCGTGAAGAGATTATGGCACAGTTTTCAAAGGCAAAGTATTTCAGCAAGCTAGATGCTTCTTCAGGATTTTGGCAAATGAAGCTGGATGAGCCAAGTTCCAAACTATGTACTTTCAACACTCCGTTTGGAAGATACAGATTCCTAAGACTACCTTTTGGAATTGCTTCAGCTCCTGAAGTTTATCACAAAACAATCAACATGATATATGAGCACTTGGAAGGAGTTGATACCTCGATGGATGACATCATCATTTGGGGTGCCACCAGAGTTCAACATGACGAGAGACTGAAAGCTGTGCTAGAAGCAACAAGAAAAGCAAACCTGAAGCTGAATAAAGAGAAATGTCAGCTAGGTACAACAGAATTGACATTTCTGGGAGATATCCTAAGCAGTGAAGGTATCAGACCAGACCCACGAAAAGTGTCTGCTATAGAAAACATGCCAAGGCCACAATGCAAAAAAAGATGTGCAACGGTTTAATGGGATGATCACTTTCATGGGAAAATTTATACCCAACCTGTCAGAAAAGATGGCCCCACTGAGACAACTAACTGAGAAGAAGATAGAATGGCAATGGAATCATGAGCATGAAAGGGCATGGAATGAACTGAGGAAGCTGCTCACAGAGGAACCAGTACTGAAATTCTATGATCCAGAAAAACCAATCAAAATATCATCGGATGCATCACAGAGTGGGCTTGGTGCAGTACTTCTACAAAAACATGAAGGCTGGCAACCCGTAGCATATGCATCGCGTTCGATGAAGGATCCGGAAACACGTTATGCACAAATTGAAAAAGAACTGCTCAGCATTACGTATGCCTGTGAGAGATTTCATCAATTTGTGTCAGGACAAGAAATCAGCGTGGAGACTGATCACAAGCCCTTAATAGCATTGTTTCAAAAGCCACTAAATGACTGTCCACTCCGTATACAGCGAATGATGATCAGGCTACAACGTTACTCACTGAAGGTCGCATACACCCCTGGAAAACTGATGTATACAGCTGACACTCTATCCAGAGCTGTTGACCCGAAGGAGCACTCGAAGGCTAAACTGGATGAAGAAGTCGAAGCTTACGTACACATGATCACCAGTGCATTGCCAGTTGCAGATGCAAAGATGGAGATTATACGGATGGAAACAAACAAGGATGAGACACTGAAACAATTGAAACAAATCATCAAAAATGGATGGCCCGAAGTGAAACAAAATTGTTCACCAGACGCAGCAGAATATTGGAACTACAGGATGGAGTTATCTGTAGTGGATGACATCATATACAAAGGCAGTAAGATTGTCATTCCAAAGACTTTGAGAAGTGAAATGCTCAAAAAGATCCATGAAGGACATCTTGGAATTGAAAAGTGCAAGAAAAGAGCACGACAACTGATGTTCTGGCCTAGAATGAATCAAGACATCACAGATCAAGTGTCGAGATGTACAATTTGCCTCAAATATCAAGCAAATCAACCGGCAGAGCCACTACACCCACACCAAGCACCAGAAAGACCATACCAGAAGGTGGGTGCTGACCTGTTTTCGTGTCAAGGTAAAGATTATCTTTTGGTCACAGACTACTACTCCCTGTATCCAGAAGTTTGCAGACTGCAAGCTACAACAGCAGAAGCAGTGATAACATGCATGAAGGCCATATTTGCTAGAAACGGGATTGCAAACCAAGTGTTTTCTGATAACGGTCCACAATTCGCCAATGAGAAGTTCAGAAAATTTGCAAAGGAGTGGGACTTTAAACACATAACCTCAAGTCCACATTTTCCACAATCCAATGGCTTGGTGGAAAGTTCTGTCAAGACTGTGAAAAGACTGATGTACAAGGCAACAGACAGTGGAACGGATTTCTACCAGAGCTTGCTGGTGTATCGCACAACGCCGCTCGAGTGTGGTATGTCCCCGGCCCAGCTACTCATGGGACGCGTGCTGAGGTCCAACTTACCAATCCCGGAAAACCTGCTGAAGACAAAGGAAGGGGAGAAAGTGAGGAAGATCAAAGAACAACAGAAACAAAAACAAAAGTTCTACCATGACAGAGGAACACGGAACCTACCTGAACTACACACCGGTGACCAAGTACGGTACAAAGACAAAACAGACACATGGTCACAGAAAGGAACTGTTCTGCGTCAGGTCCAACCAAGGTCATACAACATTCAGACAGAGGAAGGTGCTGTTTTAAGAAGAAACCGCCGAGATCTTCTCAAAGAACCAACCATAGCAAGTCAACGAACAGAGACTGTTGTAACACCTCTAAATCCAGGACATGCTATCCGAAAATCCTCAAGGAAAGTGATACCACCTGAGAGACTGATTGAAACCATTTAACATGTTTTTCTAAGTGATCATGGTGAAAAAAATGATGTGAATGTTTCATGTGAATGTTTCATTTATTGTTGCAAAAGTTAGAAATACTTTATTCAAGTTTAAGGTTGCTAATTACTGACATAATTAAATTCATTACATTTGTTAAAAGTAAAGAATTCCATTAAGAAAGGGAGATGTAATGATATGAGCAAATCGTATTTGCATGTTCTACTAGTGATGCCTGGCTTTAGATCAAAGGAGCATGCGCGCTGCTGCAAGTCAGTCTGATGAGAGCCTACGAGAGCCACACATGTGAATTGCCTTCTCCCTCCAACCAACACAGCCGTCCTAATAAAGAACCTCAACTCTATCCAGAAGTTGTATCATTTACCGAACCCGCTTACACGAAGCAACACATAATCACACCTAAGGAAGTGCTGTAATTCAATTTTCACTCCGCAATATACAGTAAAGTCTCGTTATATCGATATTCAAGGGAGTCCGAAAAAACATCGATATAACCGGGACTATCGATTAATCACACCTAAGGAAGTGCTGTAATTCAATTTTCACTCCGCAATATACAGTAAAGTCTCGTTATATCGATATTCAAGGGAGTCCGAAAAAACATCGATATAACCGGGACTATCGATATATCCGACCCTGTTTGCATGTAATTTTCTCCGTGCGTGCATAGAAATAGTAGCGATATAACCGGGACTATCGATATCCGATATCGCTATAACGAGACTTTACTGTATTTCGCTGCGCCGACAACACGCATTTGGTCAAGGCAGAAGAGGGGAGTGAATATCTTCAACAAACATTGGCAGCAGTGTGGAGCGAAAAATGCCCACCTCCTCGCCACACAAAATATAAAAATAAACAAAAGAAGTTGACTTTGGCTTCTGAGAGGTATGTGAAGGCTATAGTTTGACAGTCGTGTAACGTATGCTATCTGGAATTGCTCACTGCAAAATCCGAGCGTCAAGATCGCCACACCTGCTTCATCCAACGCATCCTCGTTTCATTCATTCATTCATTCATTCATTCATTCATTCATTCATTCATTCATTCATTCGTTCGTTCCTTCGTTCGTTTATGCCAGTCGTTCCAGAATTGCATGCCGTGTTCACGTCCACGGGGAGGCAGTACTGCAACGTCTGCAGTCAGTGATCTTATATTGTCGTTCGACATCCTCGTCAAGTACAGCCTGTGTGTGGGGTTAAAAAAAACGTCAGATATCTGTGTTGCCTCAGTTTCACGTATACAGCTGCAAATGCTTTGTTGTAAGATCTTACATCTAAGTATGTCTGATTTCTTAATCCTGCATTCCAGTAAACTAATCAGGGCTATGGATTGGATTTGCCTTTATTAGTTTCGCAGTGGAGAAATTTACATTTCACAGCAGCAAAGTTATGAAAGGAATGAAAGTAGAAAAACAAAATACATGAGCTGCTGGAAAGGCAGCCACTCTCGCGGTGCCGTCTTGAAGTCAAAAGAGCAAAAAAAAAACTAACAAATAACATGACAACACAAAGATACAGAGTCATTCATTCTGAAGCACTTTCTGTACCCTCTTTGTTACACAAAGCAGTTCCATATGAAAGAGGAGAGGATCAAAGCGTCTCTTCACCGGTGGATCAGGGACATCATGGTGGAATGTGCACGTCGACTACAAGCTAAATGTTGAAAGCAAACACGCAGCTGTAGCATCCATTGACGAAGTGATTGTCTCACATCTCCTGTCCCACATAAATCCACTTTAATTCCAAGCCGCGACAGTTCCACATAAGCATTGGCGCTCCTTCTTATCGCGGGCTCCTCAAGCCATGTATCCATCCAGCCGCAGATTGTCCAACAGCACCGACCTTCCGCTGAACAAAGCGGGGCTGTGAAGATGCTGCCCATTACAGGCGCAAAAAAGCACAATGGCCCCTGTGGTGTCCAGTGATGACAATCGAATGGCACCGACATTCCTCATATTCAAAAACAGTACTGGCATATTCATGCTGCCAAAAAGGCGCAACCGCTCAGCACAGTCTCCTCCTTAATGAATGTCGTGGTCAAAAATGCTGAAAAACAATCCGTATCCATTCCACACGACGCACAACAACACAAAGTGACAAAAGAAAACACAAAACAATACAAAAAAAAACAAACAAAAAAAGCAAGTCTCATGAGAGCACTTGCTGACGGCTGCCTACTCGGGCGCCATCTTCGACTCCTAAAATGCAAAAGGAACAAACTTCTTCATTATGCAAACAAGGTCAAAGCACATTCTTTCTGTTCCTGACCGGTGACTGGAGCAAAAAAGAACTTGCAGAAATATTCAGCACTTACAATGCCTTCTATATTATATGAGATATATTCACGGGCCAGCCGAGATGACCATGTACTGCATGTGTGGCGACACAGGTGCGCACCGCTGCTTGGATGTGAATCTCAGCCTGACACATTTCCCACGCTCGGACTGCGGGACAGCAGCAGAGAATATCTCAGACGCAGAAGCACATGTCACTCTCAGAGACCTGCTCAGCATCGGACAGAGTTTCACAGCACGACTTGCTCGACTCCACGCCACGATCAAGCGCTGCGAGACATCTGCGTCACTTCCCTGGGAGATTTGACAACCACGATTCAACAAATAAAGAGATTTGACAAACTCTTTACATGTACCAATGGCAATGTCCATGCTGCGGGGTCATACGACAAGGGTACACCATGTGATATGAAATCTATATCTGTGTGTTTGGTTTTCCCTGTAGAACTCAAAAGTGCCAGTGTGGCTTGATTAATTTCTTGGCATCATGGGATTTGACTGAACTCATCAAGCTGCCCCAACAGCACCTGGGGGAGTTTCAGCATGTACCCTCTGCTCAGGTCACACTTCACAGAGAAGGTGCGAGTTGTACTGTACACTTGTCAGGCTTCACAGCAGGAGCTATGTTACGCCTGATTAGTCACACTGATAGACCGTACATTCATTCCGCGCCAGTGCCACAAAAGTAAAAACAAATCAAACATCATATCCAACAGCCCACCGCACAAACAAATAACTTACCAGGTTAAGTGCAGCATAATTATGAATTTATACAGTGATATCATGGAGTCCCTACTTGATAAATTTGAAACACAGTGTTCTATCCATATTATAAATAGTAACTTAAAGGACAACCGACGTCTCCGGACAAGTTGTGTCCATAATTTGTAAAATGGCTTCAAATGACTTCTACTGAGCGTATTTGAAAAAGATTCCACAGCATATAGCTATATTTTACGTTTTCAGACTCGCACTGAAAATTCAGGAAGTCTTGTTTTTGAGTTGGTGACGAGTCCGTACATGACGTCACTAAAGGAACGCCCCCTGACCGAAAAAAAGACACATTGTAGCCATAGAAATAGATAGGTTTAGAAGTGGCGTAGAGACGAGGTTGATGGCAAACCCGGAAGTTACGGCACGAGTTGTAGCGTCCATAGTAACGTGGCTTGGTTTGGCATAGAAATAAGATAGTTTTGAGCGTATTTAGGTCTATTTAACGTATGGATGCTGTAAAACGGAACAACAGTTGGGGGCCGCAATCTTTTGCTTACGGATGCTTCAACTACAAGCTGAAAAACAAAGGAATTTCGTTCTTCAAGTGAGTGAAAATGAAATTTCTATAAAAAGAAAAAAAATAATTCGTTTTGCGTTGTTTTAGCGACTAATTTTCGTCTTGTTTTCGATCTTCGACCGTGTATAAGTACGTTCTAGCTGTTCTTCATTAGTATGAAATTGAATTGGCTCTGCCTCCTCAAGCATGTAACTAATTCGACACTAAATTTGAACTGCAGGGGTGTGCGTTTCACTAAACATTGCCAATTTAGCAATATTGCTAATATATTGCTAAATTCATTGTTAACGCTAAAAACGTGTCTCACTAAACATCATTTAGCAATATTGTTAACGCTTAGCAATATTGCTAAATCGCAAAGTTTAGTGAAACGCGCCCCAGGTTAGCCGACTCTGCTCATACAACATACTAATAATTACTTCTTGATCTTTTTGATCCGTTGTAGATTTCACACATATATACACTATACACAGTGTTACCTAATCCTCTACAATTTCTGATTTAGTCCAATTCCGATCACCAATTAAGTATGATCATTCTTCATGAATGTTATTTTTTTCACGTTTGAAGATTGGTTACAATCACACTCAAAAGATAATTATACTATGTATTTGAATTTTCAATCTTAAAGAGCTGTCATTTCTATTATTCATAACATTTTTAGACTCTGAATAAATATACATCAATAAGTGGTGTATTTAATTGCAATTGTATGTTTTGGATGATAAAAAAATTATAATCCAAAGCATATCTGATCTTGAAAGTTGAGGTTTTTGGACTTGTCCGACTTCACATCGCGCCGAAAGACGACGTGAGAGTGAAGTAGTTGTCTTCTAAAACATATTTAGCCACAAAGTATTAGAATTTCGTCGAATACCGGAAGAAAATCGACGAAAAACGAGCAAAAATTATTCATATGGTACGGAACTGTGTCAGAGGCTACAACTCGTGACGTCATCCGTGACGTCACGACCTGGTGACCCCGGGCACAATGCTATTGCCTCCTTTGGGCACTTCTAAACCTATCTATTTCTATGATTGTAGCAGTCCTTCCATCACGTCAATGTATTTTGCTGTATTGTTTGGTCTGAAAACCTTGTGTTGCACCCAAAAGCCGCCAGAAGAGGGTGTCCAAGCTCTATATAAGGAATTTATCTGCCTGTGGAAACGGAGGTGGCCACAGGAGGTCAGCCAGAGCTTTGTCGCCATCTTCTGCCTCTTTTCTGATGATCGTTTCTCCCTAATGTTGCCTCAAAATGACATGGAATAAATTCTTTAATCGATTGCAAACATGTATGCTTTCCACTTCAGAACTATTTGAATCATATTCATAACTGGAGGTGTAGCAAGAAAGCATATTCTCCGAATCTGAAGCCATTGTTTTGATTCTCAAACAATGCAAGACGTCTTGGCGTGACGTCACAAACTCGGGGCGGGACTTTCTGAAAATGCCCAATTCGCAGCTCATTTTTTTTGCAGATTTTGGACACTTTAAGTCATTTTTATTGGTGTTTTGCATTTGAATAAAAATATCATACTGCGTGTTTTGGGTATTTTAGATGCTATAAAACGTTTTTCTGATGTCAGTTAAGAAACAAAAAAGTGACGTCGGTTGTCCTTTAATGGACAACCGACGCCTCCGGACAAGTTGTGTCCATAATTTGTAAAATCTCTTGAAATGACTTCTACTGAGCGTATTTTACAAAGATATAGCTATATTTTACGTTTTAAGACTCGCGCTGAATATTCCGTCTTGTTTTTGAGTTGGTTGACGAGTCCTCACGTCACGTCACTGAAGGAACACCCCTGACGAGAAAGGACACATTGCAGCAGTCCGTTCATCACGTCAATGCATTGCATTTTGCGGTACTTTGTTTGGTCTGAAAACTACGTGTTGATCCGTGTTGATGGCGAAATTAGAAGGAAAACACATAAATAACGCGAGTGAATCGTTGTGTGTTGCACCGAGCATCTATTTGATATTGGCTGACAAAAATTCTAAGGAAACAAATCAGCCAGAGGTTTGTCGCCATCTTCTGCCTCTTGTTGGTGCTACATTTCAGAATCAGAATCAGAATCAGAATCAGAATCAGAATCAGAATCATCTTTATTGCCAAGTATATAGAACACACAAGGAATTTGTTTCCGGTAGTACACGCTGCACTAGTGTCGTTGTAAAAAAAAAACTGCTAAGTGGCACTATACAGTTCCATTTTGGCTACTGTTGAAAGAGTTCAAAGAGTTAATGGCTTGGGGGAAGAAGCTGTTTAAATGTCTGCTGGATTTGGTGCGCATGGATCGGTAGCGCCTGCCTGAGGGGAGTAGCTGGAAAAGGTGGTGGGCAGGGTGCGGAGGGTCCAGTAGGATTTTCCGCGCCCTAGTTTGGATTCTTGCGGTGTGCAAGTCCTCGAGAGTGGGTAGGGCGGTGCCAATGATTTTTTCCGCCGTCCTAACTGTCCGTTGAAGTCGGATTTTGTCCATTTTTGTGGCGGCCCCGAACCAAACGGTGATGGAAGAACACAGGATGGATTCGATTTCCCCCCAATGTTGCCTCAAAATGGCACGGAATAAATTCTTTAATCGATTGCAAACATGTATGCTTACCTCTTTAGAACTATTTGAATCCTATTCATAACTGGATGAGTAACAAGAAAGCATGTTCTCCGAATCTGAAGCCATTGTTTTGATTCTCGAGCAAGGCATGACACCACGAACAAGGTGCCTTCTGAAACTGGCCACTTCCGGTTTCAATTTTTTGCAGTTTCAGCAGACTTTAAGTCATTTTTATTGGTGTTTTGCATTTGACTAAAAATATCATACTGCGTGTTTTGGGTATTTTAGATGCTATAAAACGTTTTTCTGATGTCAGTTAAGAAACAAAAAAGTGATGTCGGTTGTCCTTTAAATGTACAGAATGTGCAGAGACGCTATGCTGATCACATTACAAAATCTGCGGCACGATACTCAGCGCTTTGTTTTAAGAAATGACTCACACCATGCAAATACTCCAGTATTGCCTTCTCGGTCTCTGTGGTTGGAAGTAAATCTGCTCAGTTCCCAAACTCTCGCGCTCTCGAGGTTTACTCCAGAAACCTGAGTACCTTCCCATGTGGAAGATGAAAGAGCATAAAATGTCACTGCTGGTTAAATCAGCTCCACAAAATAGAAACACATTCTGGAAGCTGCAGTGTTCTGATCCATCACCTGGAACCAGCACAGTTCTTGCAGTACGCCGTACAGCATCCCAGCAGTTTGTTTTTGAGTGACAGTTGGCGGAGAGTCATTCTACACGACACACAGCTGCACCAGGAGTTCAGCAAAACATTCATTCATTTATTTTTGTATTTGTTTATTTATCCATCCATCCATCCATTTTCCGTACCACTTATTCCTCATTAGGGTCGCGGGGGGTGCTGGAGCCAATCTCAGCTGTCTTCGGGCACGAGGCGGGGGATACCCTGAATTGGTTGCCAGCCAATCGGAGGGCACACAAAGACAAACAACAGTCACTCTCAGACTCACACCTAGGGACAATTTGGAGTCTTCAATCTGCCTGCCATGCATGTTTTTGTTTATTTATTTGTTTGTTTATTTATTCATTCCTTCATTCGTTTGTTCTTTCATTTGTTCCTTCCTTCCTTCCTTCCTTCCTTCCTTCCTTCCTTCCTTCCTTCCTTCCTTCCTTCCTTCCTTCCTTCCTTCCTTCCTTCCTTCCTTCCTTCCTTCCTTCCTTCCTCCCTTCCTTTGTTCGTTTGTTTGTTTATCCGTCCCTTCCTTCCTCTATTTATTTAGTTAGTTATTCATTTATTCCTTCCTTCTTTCGTTTGTTCATCCGTGCCTTCCTTCCTACCTTCCTTCCTTCGTTCAATCGTATGTTTATTTATTTATTTATTTATTTATTTATTTATTTATTTATTCAATTATTTATTTGTTGGTTTGTTTGTTCGTTGGTTCCTTCTTTCCTTCCTTCATTCCTTCCTTTGTTCATCCGTTCATTCATTTATGTGGGACAGGAGATGTGTAACAATATTTTTTCGTATTTGCTTTCAACATTTAGCTTGTAGTAGACGTGCACATTCCACCACGACGTCCCTGATCCACTGCTGAACAGGATGCTTTGATCCTCTCCTCTTATGTTTAGAAGTGCTTCATATCACAAAGAGGGCACAGCAAGTGCTGAAGAATGAATGACTCTCTGTGTCTTTGTGTTGTCATATTATTTGTTATTTTTGTTTTTTTCCCAAAATGGATGCCCGTGAACATGCAGCGGCTCCTCTCTCTCCCGGCAAATTGGCATTTTCGTGTTCATTATGTTTGTTAAAGTCATTATAAGTGCTTTGCACGCTGAGTCCGAGAGGACAGTCATTTAATCTGTGCTGTATGTCATGCACATTAGCATATTTCACAATAAAGCTGACTTTGACTTTTGACTTCATTTATTTATTTGTTTGTGTGTTTGTTCGTTCCTTCCTTCATTTGTCCATCTGTTTGTCTATTTATTTATCTATTCATTCATTCATTCATTCAGTCTTTCATTCATTCATTCATTCATTCATCAATCCATCCATTCATTCATTTATTTATTTTATTAATTTATGGTCAGCCCATTTGGATTCCATAAATAGGAGGACTGAGAAGATTGCGTTAATGCCCCCTGTTAACTTACTTTAACTTAGGTTGAATTTACCTGTTGAAATGTCAATTACACATATCATGCCACCTTCCTTGAAAGCAAGTTACCTGACTTCACATGCACGTTGAAGCTATGATGCAAAGAATAAGGTTAAAATCATGATTCATGATATTTACTCTGTTTTCTCAATCATTCCGCCCTTGTCATTAACACACATGTCATGGTTTGCTCATGTATGACAATGCTTGAGGTTTTGCCACTTGGAAGTATGTGTGTCATCATGGTGAAAAGCTCTATTGACCTTCACAGATTCCTCACATTTAGAGAGAACAAGTGTGTGTGTCTCCCGATGAATGACATTGTTTTTGTGTTGTGCTGCGGAGTTTACAAAAGTATGACGCATCCGTCTCAGTGTCATCTGCAGGAGTGAACTGATGATGTTCACGGTGCACATCGGATCCACGCTTCCACATTATAGCATCTATCTTGGCTTTGCCGCACCGCCGCTCTTCCTGCTGAGCTAACACAAAAATGGCTGCTGACTGCCGCTGTTTCTGTTTGTCTTCTAATGAGCTCTGATTCAAAATTTGCCACGCAGCCCTGGCAGCGGAGCAAAGTATTTTAGCGCAACCAGATTTGGCAGACACCAACAGTAAGTTTAGCTAAAGAGTGCCTGTGTTCCCTTTGACCGAATCAGGGAGGCTGCTATGGCATCGAATCAGCGGGTATTGGCTTGGAGTCTTGTTCTCAACACCTATTTGCATATACAGTATACATACAATACAAAACAATACAATACACAATGATTCATATGGCACTTTAACAACCTGAAGTTGTAACAAAGTGCTTAACATGGAAAACTATCATATAAAGGAAATAAAGCAGTCACAAAGATAGTAGAAAGCACCAGGGAATAAAAGCAAGATCAAGTCGGAATCATGAGTCGAATGCCAAAGAGTACAAGTGAGGTCGAAATTTGTCTCAGATCGCGTTTTAGCTTCATGAACTGACCTCTATGATGAGACTGTTTCCAGGGCAAAGCAGCTAAGCTGCAACTGGAATCATCCTGATCCCATGAACCTGTCAGGCCTCGCTCAATTTGACTATAGCTTAAATTTGTTTGTGACCATATTAGCCGATTTTCAGGCAGTCTGTGTTTCAGTCAGTGTTTTTTGTTGCTGTTTCTTTGTGTGTCTTTTATTTTAAACTAACATCAGTTCTTATTGTTCATATTATTAGTGTTCATTTGTTCAACGCAGAAAAAATGGCACTTTGAATAACTTACACCATTTTTTTTAAATTTTGGATTGGATTAGCCTTGTATTAGTCCCGCAGTGGAGAAATTTACATTTCACAGCAGCAAAGTTATGAAAGGAAGAGGAAAGGAAAGAAAGAAGTAGAAAAACAAAATACAGGAGCTGTTGGAAAGGCACCCACTCTTGTGGCGCCTTCTTGAAGTGGAAAGAACAAAACAAACTACACTGTAAATAACAAATAATATGACAACAAAAAGACACAGTCATTCAATCTTTCTGCACCCTATTTTTGCATGAAGCAGTCCGCAATGAAAGAGGAGAGGATCAAAGCGATAATATTGGAAGAAATGCAATCTTTTTACACTGGAAGCTTCCAATTCTTAAACAAAAATAACTCTCCATACAATGGTCAACCCATACACCTCACATTGCAGAGGTATAGGGTTTGATTCTGGCTCTGGACTTCCTGTAGGGAGTTTGCGTGTTCTCCCTATGTCTGTGTGGGTTTTCTCTGGGTACTCCAAATGGAGTTTCATTACATACTGTATGCATTAAAACTGTTAATTGGTTCAAGAAGGTGGCGTAAATTGAACACAAATGGCCAACATAAAGGCTAAGTGGTCGCACTTGTTTTTTTTTTGACCTACTGAACTGTATTTCTCACTTTGATGCCAGATGGCTAAGAGTGCTATGATGTCATTAAGGGTCATGCAATGCTTATATCTTCCTTTGGTGCCAGTTAACGCGGAAGCAATGACACACTAGAGGTGAACCTAATGATGATGCTCCCTTTGCGACTACTACGTTAATGTTCCTGTGATTAGTAGTTGTATCGCGGTGATGATGAGTTGACCAAAATGTTCTTATGCATTGCAACTGTGGTTGTTTTGTTTATGTTGGCTGAGACTAAAATGTCTGTGTGGGATTTCACCTTGACCTTCACAAACCTTGCACAATAACAGCCATCAGCCACGAGAATGTAATAAAGCTAATGGAGCACGACGCAGTTCAGAGAATAGGGGAAGGACACTGCATAGCTGTTCATGGATGTTTCCACTTTGTCTCTCTCGATAAAAAGGTTTCTTCAGCCGTCATCTGTACTTCTTTGAAGGTGTCGGACGTTTCGCTTCTTATCCAAGAAACTTCGTCAGCAAACTAAAGTCTAACTCAGGGGTGGGCAAACTTTTTGACTCGCGGGTCGCATTGGGTTCTAAAATTTGACAGAGGGGCCGGGCCAGGAGCATTTGGAGGGAGTGTTTGGGCCGGAAATACTCCGAACAAGTTATGTCCATAATTTATAAAATCACTTCAAATGACTTCGACTGAGCGTATTTTACAAAGATTCCACAGCATATAGCTATAGTTTACGTTTTAAGACTTGCGCTGAATATATGAAGTCTTGTTTTCGAGTTGATGACGATCCCCATGTGACGTCACGTTTGGACCGCCCTGACCGAGAAAGCGACATACAATGCATTTTGGGTACTTTGTTTAGTCTGAAAACTTCGTGTTAATCCGTGTTGATGGCGAAATTAGAAGGAAAACACATAAATAACGCCATGGTGAATCGTTGTGTGTTGCACCAAGACAACTATTTGATATTCGCTGACACAAAATTCCCAGCTGACAAATCAGCCCATTTCCAACGGAGCTTGGGCGCAATCTTCTGCTTTTTCTGGGTGCTACATTGCTGTCATTGACGGCTCGAATTGATATGGGAGGACTCCTAGAATCAATTGCAAACATTTATGCTTTCCTCTTCAGAAGAACAAGAACAAGAAAACATCTTCTCCGAATCTGAAGCCATTGTTTTGATTCTCGAGCAACCTTCTGAAACTGGCCATTTCCGGATTCATTTTGAAGTCATTTTTATTGGTGTTTTTCATTTAACTAAAAATATCAGCCTGCCTGATTTGGGTATTTTAGATGCTATAAAACGTTTTTCTGATGTCAGTGGGAAACAAAAACAAAAAATGGTGCCGGTTGTCCTTTAAATGTAGTATGTACAAACCTCATAGCACAGTAAAAACACTACAACCCAATTTATTAACTGTCTTTCAAATGTGAAAAATATCCCTGATCAGTTAATAAATTTGTCTCAAGGAATATGCAAGATATGGCATTTACAAACTATTTCGCAGATACTTGGAGGAGGAAATGGAAATAGATTAAAATAACATATGCGCTGTGATTTATCAAGATTGCGTCTGTTTTTAAGTTTCCATCGAAGGGGCAAAGAAATCAACATTTATTGAAAAATGGAATCACTTTCAACATTCAAAACATATTATTACACAACGAAATATTCAAGCTCAATAATACCTACTCGTGTTAAATTCCGCCAAATCATAGATGGTTTGTCCTGACCGCGCGCTCAACAAACTCCTCACTGACGCTCTCGCCTTCACGCGCTAACAAAACACGTGTACCGTCGCCGAGCACACAAACATAGACTACCTGCAGTTGAAATTTGCATACTCGGCTCGGCAGCCAATCAGAAGCCTGCTTCTTTCTTCCGGACTTTCGCAAGCGTTACAAAGTCGTGCAATTGCATGTCATTTTCCAAAATAGATGCACAGAACCTCAAACTAGAAGAAAGATTCAAAAGAAGCTAACGACATATGTGACGCTACAAAACGTAAATTTACATTAAACCGTGACTGTAACGTGTACGTGAGACTTATGAAAGGGGCTTAGTGGCTCGTAGGAATCAATGCAAACGTTGCATTGTGCACCACAATGACAATCGACTACTGTAGCAAAATTTACAGCCATACCCATTTGCCGTAAAGTAAGCAAGGTAGCATTTGTAGTTGGTGCATTCTTGATTTAAAAAAAAACTTTATACTTTGCGACAATGTTTCTTAATGGGATTGGTCTCATTTTGCTTCAAGTTGGAAAAAATGGGGCAGGCAACTTTTCAGTTATCTGCCCTGTTGTTCGCTAGCTTTTTGTCATGAGTTTTAGACACTGTTTGTACTATAATTTGGGCAAGTTCGGCGGGCCGGATTGAAAAGCCTAACGGGCCGTATGTGGCCCGCGGGCCGTAGTTTGCCCATGCCTGGTCTAACTGGTAGTTTAGGCCCTATATATATATCCCTACTGTCCAGACATGGCGGTGCCAGACTCTGCTATGATAGGTCCCTGCTGAATTTCTTGTTTTTTAATATGTGTTTACATCTGTCCCAACCCCAGCAGCAGTGTCAGTGGTGAGGACGAGACTGCTGGCGGATGTTTCTCTGCATGAAAGAACTTCTTCTTTCATGCAAAGGTTCAAACTTAAACCGGAGGTTCAAACTTAAACCGGACCACATCTGCCAATTGTTGGAAATCTGCCTTAATACTACATATTGGTTGTGCTATGGGCTCACCAGTTTCACCCATAGTGGCTAATCTGTACATGGAAGAAATGGAGAAACAGGCCCACACATCCTTCCCGGGGACAAAACCTAGACACTGGTTTAGATATGTGGATGATACTTTTTGTCATAATTAAAAAACAAGAAATTCCTTAACAGATCACCTCAGCGCGGTAGACATCAACATTAAATTTACTCGTGAGGACATTAAAAAGAACCAACTACCCTTTTTGGATCGTAAAGTAATTATAAGAGAGGACAAAGCGCTAAAAACAGAAGTCTTCAGGAAGGCTACGCACACTGACCAATACTTACTTTTCGATTCTAACCACCCTTTACAACACAAACTAGGAGTTATCAGAACCCTCCAGCATAGGGCTAGACTAATACCAACAAGCGTTGAAGGTAGAGAAAATGAGTCAAAACATATCAGGAGAGCACTCACAAACTGTGGGTACCCTCAGTGGTCATTTAACAAATGTCAGAAAGAAAGAATAGGTAATGAAACAAAAAATTCTGAAGATACAAAAAGGAGAGGAGTAGCAGTACCTTACATTGCAGAAGTTTCTGAAAAACTACAAAGAGTCCTTTGGCAACACAAAATCCCTACTTATTTCAAACCGATAATCACTTTAAGGCAAAAAATAGTGCATCCAAAAGTTAGGCTGACAAATGAAAAACAAAGTAATGTAGTTTATTCAGTACATTGTAAGAATGAAAATTGGAAAGAGCAGTACATTGGGGAGACTAAACAAATTCTCAAACAAAGACTTTATCAACATCACAGGGATAATACTAGTGGGCCTCCATCAGCAGTACATATGCACCTAAAAGCTAGCAACCACTCATTTGACGACAATGAGGTTAAAACCTTAGCGAAAGAACATAGATGTTTTGAAAGGGGAATAAAAGAGGCAATTTTCATAAAATTAAAAAATCCTTCATTAAACTGGTATGGTGGGGTGAGGTTCAACTTGGTTCGTTCATACAATAGCCTGCTTAGGCAATATAGGATTAGTAATACTGATGAGGTGATACCGGTCGAAGTGGGGCAATCAGGCCAGTCGTTAGTCAGAACTATAGGAACTATCAGTGCAGCTGCAGGGAGTAGTCCTCTGCTCCCCCCAACCTGAGAGCAGGGACTTATCATAGCAGAGTCCGGCACCGCCATGTCTGGACAGTAGGGATATATATTTCGGGCCTAAACTACCAGTAAGACTTTAGTTTGCTGACGAAGTTTCCTGGATTAGAAGCGAAATGTATGACACCTTCAAAGAAGTACAGACGACGGCTGAAGAAACCTTTTCATCTATGGACCACTCCGTACGACTGAGAGCTTACACAGACTTTGTCTCTCTTTTTCTCCTTTCCCCCAATCAGAGCTTTAAATAACTTTATAGCAACGCCCAAGAGAATTTCGCCCTCTGTTAAATCACAAAGAAGGGACTTTGTTTTTTTTTTTTAAGTGCAGCAATGCACCCATGCTCTTCAGCACCCGCAGTGACAGTTAACAGGATTAGGCATGGCTTACATAAGTGTCTCCCATGGCAACAGAGCGATGGCAGCAAAGAAAAAGTGGGGAGACCATTTTCACCCGCAAAAGATCATGGTCAGTTTACAGCATGGCTACGCGCAGAGAAGTTTGTGCTTTTTCTTTGTCACCGTCGTAAATGAATGTGACATATCGTGACAATTCTCGTGTTCACTACATTCTCTCAGCCACATTGATCTGTAAATCTGTGTGTACCGCCGTTTGTCTCATAGTGTGTGTATGTGGCTCCCTGCGACTGTGGTGCTTTCAAATTTTCTCCCGTTGGAAACAAGGCCTTTCCAATGGTTTGATTCCTGTAGTTTCCTCTGGAGAGACACATGCCAGTTTTCCCCCGTCTTGTGGCTCCAGCCATTTTTACCATTCATGAGCAATGCACTGTCATAAGAGTTGAATCACTACATCTCATACAAAAAAATCAAAAGGCCTACAAATTTGATTTAGAGTTTACTATTATCCTGTAACCCATTATTTGATTTCCCCTCTTTCCCTCTCCCCATTTTGATCTTGCTGGCAGCAGACAAGCCCACTCGAAGATAAGAGTCCTGACGGAGATTTACAGAATCGAATAGATGGAGGCTCAGCGTCACTTTGGCCTCAAAGTGCAGCATCGCTTTGCATCCAAGCCCAAGGCTGTGATTGGTGATGAATGCACATAATTAGAAGGGGTAGGTCGTTCAATTGATTCCATGGCCCATTTAGGAAATGAGGGCTCTGCAGATTTCTGAGCAGGGCAGACAGAATGAGGTGATTAATTGACCCATAGATGTATAACTTACAATTCTCTCCGAGCAAATCCAAGCTAAACTGCATCGCTGTGTTGTTACACTCTCA
Source organism: Hippocampus bargibanti (assembly GCF_051943395.1). Classification (NCBI taxonomy): domain Eukaryota; kingdom Metazoa; phylum Chordata; class Actinopteri; order Syngnathiformes; family Syngnathidae; genus Hippocampus; species Hippocampus bargibanti. The sequence goes on from NC_142734.1 coordinate 16,812,340, forward strand.
GCCGTTCGCGGCAACCTTTACTGCAGGATCGGCTTTAACCTTGAGACGTCTCCCTTGGCGCTGGTGTGTTTGTCGACCACAAGGGGGTCTTTAACCTACATAGGTAGCAACATTAGCGGAGCTAAACGCATGCCACAAACGCCAATGGAGAACAGCCAAGTCAGCAGCGGGATGGAAGCTCGCAGTCATGTCAGACGTGCAGAGGCAAAGTGTAACTTTCGGCACTGGTTCTTTCCGGCTTCACACATAATTTCATGTTGCTGCCTCCAAGGACTTGTTTTTATTTCACACATTCTGAACTATAATGTGACATTCATCATGACTTTGTCAGACTTTTGAGTCATTCAATGTTTATGTGCACTTCACACTTATTAATTGCTACTCGGCCAACACTGTGCCATTGCTTCCCATTGGCAGCAAAATCTGCGGGAAGTGGAAGTGCGGAGTTAAGTTGGAGGTCGATTTTAATTTGGTCCAGCGCTGCAGCTGATTGTGGAGATAACTGTTGAGGCGTATCACGTTGCTGTTTTCATGAGCACGTACATTGCTGATTATTTGCAGCTTTGCAGCTTTCGGCGGCTGCACCAAGATCAGACATCCTTGTCTGGCCCATTGAAGCAAAAACGTGAAGGTGACGAAAGGACATTCAGCGAATTATGACCATGGGGCCTTTGAGGGCATGGAAATCAGGTCACAATGCAGATTCATCATTTGGGTGAAAATGTGGTCACCGGTTATGTCGCGGTTCATTCGGCTAACGTCAGTACAGCCAGAAACTTTCAATGCCCACTCGGTGAGGGAATGAAAATACTTGAGTATACTTGTATTTCTTTTAGCTTATCTTTATACTGCATGTACCCATTCAAGCAAGGCACTAAGTTCTTGTGCATTCAAACAGGATAAACAGGATTGAGAACACAGTCACGGATAAAAGAAAAATATTTGTTCAAAATAAACAATGGACTATTTACGAAGGAAAAGAACAATTTGTTTACAATTTGTGTGTAATTTGTGTATTTCATGTGTACGCTGATATTCAATCTCACATTCCTTGCCATATGTTTCTAATTGTATTTTCTCCTAGCCAATAAACAGAAATACATGACAGTGTATATACAAACATAAATAGAAAAAAACAAATCCAAAGATGTAGAATCCATTTTTTAAATAAAAATACGAAAAAAAACAATCACACCAAAGGTCCCTATTTTCGTAGACAATACACATGCACTTGGTGTGTACATTTCTCCACTGTAAAACTAAGAAACGCTAATCTAAAACTGCTGCATCTTCATATTCTAGTCTTGTTTAGCATGTTTGGGAACTTGGCATACCACCCTGCACTACGCTGGGCTTTCTGGTTGACCATGAGCGTAGCCTTTTTACACGTCAGTCGACACACCTGATATTTTGGCGACTGGAACCAGACAAAATTTTAGACCAGTGGTGTCAAATACATTTTGGGCCATTATGACTGAAAACATATGAAGAAATGTAGAAAAACAGTCTCTTCAACTATTGTTTAAGTCAGGGGTGTCAAACCCATTCCGCATCGCGGGCCACATACGGCCTAGGGAGATGTCAAGTGGGCCGGACCATTAAAATTATACCATACTCTGCTAAAAATAGTAAAAACATCATGTCTTTCCTTTGTTTTGGTGTAAATAAGCGCAAGAACATTAGGAAAACATTGACATTTAATGGACTATCCTTTTACAAAACATTTCATGAAACACCTCATATTTCCTTAGACAAATGTGCAATTTACTTTTATCATTCACAAATATGCATTGCAACTGATCCCACTGATTGTACAAAGGCACAAAACTTTAATTGGTACTGAGAAATGTAGTAATGCACTTTAAGATTAAATGAGACTTTTAAAGAAAGGGAATTTTTAAACCACTTACACGTATGTATATAAAATCTAAATGTCATCCCTGCGTACACCTTACAAACTAAGGAGAGTGATTTTAAATGTGTAATGAAGAAAGTGTTCACCTGTCCTGTAAATCTGTAAACTTCATACATGAAACATACATACACATGCAATACATACTGAAAATTTATGGAGTTGTATGAACAGTAGAATTCCATCACAGAACTTTTGTTTTGAAGCTGCTGACTAACATTAAAGTGTGGTATGGCAGGCTGTGGGTAATGTTGCTGTCACGGAGAAGTTTGTCAAACTGACGATGGTTCAGACCTCTGGAAATTTACAGTGCGAACAACCACCTCCATGACGTGGTCCATTTTCAGCGACTTGCAACACAATGCCTCCTGTTGCAAAATACAGTGAAATGTCCAGAAATGATCTCCTCCATTAAGGGCTCGTACTTTGTCTTTGAACTTTGTCACGACACCTGCTTTCTTTCCGACCATGGATGACGCGCCGTCTGTAGCCAGGCTGACAGCGTGGGACCAGTCCACTCCAACTCTGTCCAATACAGCAACGACAGAGCCGAAAATGTCCTCGGCTGTTGTGGGGTCTATCATTGGCACCAACTCAATAAACTCTTCAGTAACAGTCAATGTCTCATCAACTCCTCGAATAAATATGGCCAGTTGGGCCACGTCAGTGATGTCAGTGCTCTCGTCAATTGCCACGAAAAATGCAATAAATCCTCTATGCTATAGTATTCCCCGTCAGGCTAATATTGGCAAAAGCTTGTCGCTTCTCGGAACATACAAGTTCAGCCGCCTTCATCATGCATCGTTTAACAAAGTCACCGTCGGAATACGGCTTCGATGCTAATGCCATTTCGCTAGCAATTAGGTAGCTGGCTTTTACCGCTGCTTCACTGACTTCTCGGCTCCGTATGAAAGTTGACTGCTGTTTCTTCAAACCCGCCAGCAATTCGTTAATCTTTTCTCTCCTCAGTTGTCCTTGCAACCCATCATATTTTTCCGCTGTGATGAGTCTCGTAGTGGCATCGAATATTATATTCCTTCGATACCGAAACTTGTTGCAAACACACCAAGCACAAAGGTTTTCCGTGCATCTCTGTAAATAAATAGGACGTGGTCCATTTTTCTCTGAAAATTCTACACTCCTTATCTACTTTTCTCCATTTGGATAACGACATTTTGGCTAATGAGGGTGTAGCGGAGAGGTAGAGACCAAGGTATTAACAACGTCGTAACAAGCAGCAGATGGCGCATTGACACCGTCTGCTGTTTTCAGTCTGTCTCAGTGATGGAAAGAGTGCGCCCCTTAGCGGATAATCCATGAATTGCAGAGAACCAAAAATATTAATTCCATGTCTTTTATGCATTTTTCCACTTTCAAATTATCCTGCGGGCCTGATCGAACCTCCTTGGGGGCCGGTTCCGGCCTGCGGGCCGTAAGTTTGACTCCCCTGGTTTAAGTTACTTTTATGAGGTCTTGGAAACAACAAAATGCTTACAATGTGTTTCTTATTTGATAAATGTAAATATTTTAACTTGTGGTACTTATTTTAGCAATTAACATGGAAGTTGCCATGTTTTATTTGCTTTTGCGGGACACATAAAATAATGTGGCGGGCCAGTTCTGGCCCTCGGGCCTTGAGTTTAACACTGGAGCTTCAGACTGATTGCGTCTGTCCAGGTCAAAGTCATAGCACCGGTATGCAATGTTGATGAATTTGATCAGTGATGAGAATTTTCTGATTGGCCGATTTCTGGCTTTTTTAGACAAAAAGGACCATTCTCGAGAAAAGTGCTAATTTTTTGAGAAAATTTCGGGGGGGGGGGGGGGGGGTATGGACAGTGTTCTAATCGCCCACCTTCCACGGAGTCTTGGTTGCCGTGCGTGTGGGAGGGGACACTCCATGTTGGAATGTAAGTGTTGGCACAAGCACGACTATCATATACAGTACTGTACTTGAGCTTCTCGTAGTGTAAATACAGTAAAGTTTCATTATATCGATATCGGTTATATCGATAGTACCGCTTATTACGATACTATTTCTATGAATGCAAGGAGAAAATTACATGCACGCAGGGTCGGATATATCGATAGTCCCGGTTATATCGATATTTTTTCGGACTCCCGAGAATATCGATATAACGAGACTTTACTGTATTTGAGTTTTACGACATAAACATGAAAACGTGTTTGCGGCAGATGACTCGATTGTACAACCGAGTTTTGCTGTATAATTACACGATCGGATTAGCGGTAAATCGAGTTTCACCCTTGTCATCCTTTCCCCATCGGTTTTCACAAGCCGTAGTGTAACTCGACAGTTAGCTGGTGGTAATGGCACGTGAGACATAGGTAGATAGCGGCACCTCCTCAAGCGATGTTGTCGATGATGGCAAAAGTGTTAGAAAAGAACGATGACGATCGAGCAAGGAAAATTGACAAGAGTGCTGGGATCAAAAACTGTTTTAGATGGGTAAGGTATTTTTATTGTTCTGAAACTTTGTGCTTTATCTGTAAACTTCATTGTTTTTCTCTTTCAAGCATTATCATCCTAGATCCTATGATACTATATTATGTTTAAATTGACAATGTAATAGGAATGTGACACATTTTTCAATAATAATTCAACACACATTTTCTAATACCATATAAAGTGCATTTAAATAGCTTTCAAATGATGTATAGATTATTGTTCTATCACAAATAATAAGGAAATAATGGAATTTTTAATTTTCAAAATATGAGGGGAGTTCTTTATTACAGTTTAAACTATCATAACGTTTTTAATTTTTGGCAAATCTAAACGAGTAATGTACAATTGGAGCTGTTGAAATTCTAAACAAGAATAGAAAACACAAGAAAATTTTCAAAATATAAATTAGCAAATATCAACGATCGAATGCAGGCAGATTTTCATCATAAATCAAAAATGGCTATCACTGAATACTAGGAAAGAAAATTGTGAGCTCCAGAAATGTATATGCAAACGCTTCTTTTTGATTGAAACTTGGTAGTTAATGGGAAAAATATATATTCTACCACTTCTATGAGTTATAAAAATAGAATTTATTATTCACTTTTATAAACTGGAGTGTTAGCAAAAAGAGCATAAACTTCAATCATTTTCCCCCCGTTTCTCGTTGTTGTATTCGGAAATTTCAAGAACCAGCATGGAGGGAAACGTGTAATACGTCATCATAAACTGCATAGCTTAGAAAATCCCACGAAAAACGATTACGTACTTCATAAAAAAGCAATCATATACGACTGCGAGTACAGAGTGCACTCGGTTCACTGGACAGAAACAATTGCTGTGGAATATAGGTCACTGTAGCTTACCTAAATATAATGATGTTCAGAAAATTCATTCAGAAGTGTGGCAATTGTGAAACTCTTACAAAAACTTTACAACGAACAAATGCAATATTTGAAGCATGGCAAAAAATGAAACTGATATAACAATTGTGTGATACTGGTAGACCACCAAACAAGGGTTATTAAATTGCTAAAATCGCTGAGCTTCCGGGGGTCTTTTTTCTAACTTTCTTCTCATTTGTCATTCTCATCCCTAATTTGATGGAGTTGCAGTCAGATAGGTTTTTATATGTGCTACGCGTGGTGGATAACATTTTTTTTCCATTCATAAATATAACAATGGCCTGTATCTATACCATGAATCATTGTAGAAATTAATTATTTGAATGCATCAAACAATGGTGGGATGAAATAAAATCATCTAGATCTCAGTCAATTTTTTGAGTAAACTATTCGCCTCCTTAAAATGTATTTAAATCCAGATCCTTTTATCGTTTACAGCCCCTTGACTGAGTAAAATTGACAAAGTATAACACACCATTTTTTTCAATGCAGCTCTGCCAGGCAGAAGGAGCGGGGGGGGGGGGGGATTTAAAAACAGAGGTAAAGAATTGCAGTGGAAGGCAATTTCCATGTGCTCATGACCCAGCGGTGATTTTCTGATTTAAATTATCCTCAAGTGGAGATCTGTGTGCATTTCCTTTTAAATGCATATTGTACTTTGAATCAAATGGTTCATGAGTCATATTTTACCCCAAATTATGAACATTTTACAAATTACATTTATGAGTACATCTGAACTGAACATAATTGCTAGAATATCAATTTGGAAATAATTCTTATTTTTGTGACAAAGGTCGAAAGGGATTACTTGTGGTATTTCCCAAAATATTCCATACGCTCCTCCTCCCTTGGGTCCTCACAAAAAGATGCCGCAGCAGTACAATAGAGAAGGAGGCCAGGATGGATAAGTGAGTTTACCTTGGCAGCTGGCCCTGGATATGTCACAACTCATGGTCCTCTACTTTAAGTGCATCTCCGTCCCCTCACATAATTTGGCCCCGCTAAAGACAAAGCTGTCACCTGGAGGTTTATCCAGTGACGAGCTATATAGTAGGTCGCTCTGGTCAAGTTCTTCATCCTGACCCACACATTGCTGATACGGAAAACAACATTGTCATATTTGGCCTGAGACGCTTGTGGATTTCTCACATTCAACGATCCAGCTTCATTAAGTGAGTGATCAAGGCACATTCGGTGATGAGACAAAACCATTGATACATAGTGAGAGACAAAGAAAGAGAGAGCAAGAAAGAGACATACATAGAGAGAGAAACAAAGAGAGAGAGAGAAAGTGAAAAATTGACAGTGAGAGAGAGAAACGGTTGGGATGTAATTTCAAAAGAAAGGAACGAGACGACGAGTGGGAGAGAAGTGGAAGATGGATGAGTCAGCACATTAGTGAATGATGAGGTGTGTGATGGGACCTAATCTGGTGTCTGCTCCATACAGTAGACGGTGTGTGCCCAGAATGTGAATGGATTGCTGATGCAGAAATAGAGGGCTGTGTGGGCGGGAAACAAATGGTCTGGCTGTCACTCACAGCGCGGGCCAATCCAATGTCCTTTTTTGTCAACACAGTTTTTATTTATTAAATACATTCATTTATTATCTTCTGGTTTTATTTGCTGTCAAATGCTTGAATAATCACATTCATTTTCATTGGCCAAGTATGTAGAACACACGAGGAATTGGCTACACTATGATTTATTGCTTTATTGTCGCGTATATGATAGTTGCTCCATGTACAGAACTTTGTATGCAGCGGTGGCTGTTTCAAAGTGCTCTATAAATACGGTTGAGTTCAGTGGAGAGAATTGCAATCAACAAAGTCAGTATAAAAAGACTTTCCGTGATTCATAATAAAATAAATAAATAAAAGATATAAAATAAATAAAAAGAATATTTATTATTCAGCCAGAGCACCGAGCAAAAGAGAGACAAAGGGACCAGTGAAGAAAAAAGGGGGAGGCTGTTCCCCCAACAGATGTCATTTATATCTTAGCGGGAATGACCTCATTTCAAAGGGAGCCAATCGGCATTGACTTAAGGCGTGGAACATTAGACTGAAACATGTTATGAGTGTATGCACTACAAATACATGAAGTTATAAGGCAAACTACACACACACACACACACACACACACACACACACACACACACACACACACACACACATATATATAATATATATATATATATATATATATATATATATATATATATGAGGAATGTTTTAGAATGTGCATATATAAAATAGTCCTATCACTACACATCAGTCTTGATGCCTCAAAATGACCCAGAAGAACGCCTTTAATCGATTGCAAACATGTATGCTTTCCCCTTCAGAACTATTTGAATCATATTCATAACTGGATGCGTAACAAGACAGCATCTTCTCCGAATCTGAAGCCATTGTTTTGATTCTCGAGCAAGGAAAGACGTCTTGGCGTGACGTCACGAACTGGGGACGGGACTTTCTGAAAATGCCCCATTAGCAGCTCAATTTTTGCAGATTTAGCACACTTTAAATCACTTTTATTGGTGTTTTGCACTTCAATAAAAATATCAGCCTGCGTGTTTTGGGTATTTTAGAACGCTTTTCTGATGTCAGTTAGGAAACAAAAAAATGGTGTTGGTTGTCCTTTAATTGTCATACAAATTTAAATTATTTATTCTTTCTGCGCGGCCAGGTACCGAATGACCCACGGACCGGTACCGGTCCGCGCCCCGGGGGTTGGGGACCTCTGCTGTAGAGGGTAAAGATCAGCGGAGGATATTTTTCCCTTCCACGACGGGGCTGGATTTCCTTTTTTTCCATGTTAGCGCTTTGTTACAGCTGTTGTTAAAGCACTATATAAACCAATAGGTATGTATTTATTGTATTTTGGACAGCTGCCCTCATTTCAAGCTCATATAACTCTAGGCCAATATAATTTAGGAATTAACTCTTTTATCTGATGAAAGAAGAGAGTCTAAGGCTTCTGACACCATCTTACACCATTGAATGTTTATGTAGACCTTAAACTCAATATTCTGCGGGTCCTGGAATTTGAGTGAAAATGACAAAAACCCTGGCACTGGAGCGGATACATTTTTGCACATGTCTGGACGTGAGTTAATATGGGATTTAAAATGTATGATTTATTTATTTTGCTAGATTCTAATAGAATAATTGCATAATTGTAACAATCTAGTTACAGAGGTGATTATTGGAGTACAGCACTAGCATGGCAGACATGCTGCTGTTTCGTTGTTTGTTTTTGTAGAATTGGCAGCGCACTTTTTCTTTTCTTTCCTCGCAGGCTCTGCACTCTCATGGATGGCAGTGTGACAGGCCGGTCAATTGAAGACAGGAGTGCTTATGCAAGTTGCTTATACTTAATGAGGATGATCGGCGCATTGCCAAGTGAGCAGAGAATACCTTGGTGATTTTGTGTCTGTGGATGCCCAGCAATGGGGCCAATTTCATTTTGTTCATTCATGAAACGAAGGGCATTACAGTTATAAAACTTGGTATTGTCTTTATCACCATTTGATTTGATGAGCAATGCAATGCACCGCGAGGTGAAAAGTATTGAGACATGTTACAGAGCGAAAAGGGGCAGTATCAAGGATAACGCTTTGTACTGATGCCCAACACGTTTATTGTGGAACACAGTGAAAACTAAAATACATTAATGTGTCCTTGAAAGCTTTGAAAGAGGCTTAAAATGTAATGTATTATAATAATAATAATAATAATAATAATAATAATAATAATAATAATAATAATAATTATTATTATTATTATTATTATTATTATTATTATTATTATTATTATTATTATTATTATTATTATTATTATTGTAGCCTTTGAAGACACACAAGATTGGAAAAAGACATGTTTATTCCAACGGCTAACAAGTGGATCTAATTCAAACAGGAAAAGCAGTGACATATATGCAACATAAACCCGCCCCCTCCTGTGCACCTGCTGGGTGAGATGCCTGGTCCTAGTGCCCGCCCGCTATTACTATTATTATTATTTAAAACAAAATCGACATTAGTCCAAAATGTTCGACAAGACATACAATAAATGAGCAAATTAATCACGTACCGTGTGCACCTTGTAAACCGCAAGTGAAAGACAAACTTTAATGACGTTGACTTTATCATTCCTTTCTCTGGCGATTTCTCTCACAATTTGTCTCGTTCTGTCTCTCTCTCTCGAGCGATTTCTCTCACGTGACACAGAACCGGAAGTGATCATGACAAAATATTATAAATAAAGTATTGAAACCGATTTTAAGAAAAACATACAAATGAACGTTCACGTTGAAACGTTAAACACTTTTACAAAACAACTAGACCAAATAAATTATATTGTTGTTGTCATGGGAACCAATGACAACATTGGCGCCAGTTACAGGGCCGAAAATATGGAAGCTTTCAATTGCAAGTTATTCTCCAACAATTTTTCCTTTATGAAGCTTGCCTCATGTTTACCAGCCACCACGTCCAGTAAGATGATAATCTAAAATGTCCTCCTCAACCAGCGAATGTTTGTGTAATGAATTAAGTGGGGATTCTCAATATTCAGTAAATTATCGTGTTTACTTTAAATCACTTTTATTGGTGTTTTGCACTTCAATAAAAATATCAGCCTGCGTGTTTTGGGTATTTTAGAACGCTTTTCTGATGTCAGTTAGGAAACAAAAAAATGGTGTTGGTTGTCCTTTAATTGTCATACAAATTTAAATTATTTATTCTTTCTGCGCGGCCAGGTACCGAATGACCCACGGACCGGTACCGGTCCGCGCCCCGGGGGTTGGGGACCTCTGCTGTAGAGGGTAAAGATCAGCGGAGGATATTTTTCCCTTCCACGACGGGGCTGGATTTCCTTTTTTTCCATGTTAGCGCTTTGTTACAGCTGTTGTTAAAGCACTATATAAACCAATAGGTATGTATTTATTGTATTTTGGACAGCTGCCCTCATTTCAAGCTCATATAACTCTAGGCCAATATAATTTAGGAATTAACTCTTTTATCTGATGAAAGAAGAGAGTCTAAGGCTTCTGACACCATCTTACACCATTGAATGTTTATGTAGACCTTAAACTCAATATTCTGCGGGTCCTGGAATTTGAGTGAAAATGACAAAAACCCTGGCACTGGAGCGGATACATTTTTGCACATGTCTGGACGTGAGTTAATATGGGATTTAAAATGTATGATTTATTTATTTTGCTAGATTCTAATAGAATAATTGCATAATTGTAACAATCTAGTTACAGAGGTGATTATTGGAGTACAGCACTAGCATGGCAGACATGCTGCTGTTTCGTTGTTTGTTTTTGTAGAATTGGCAGCGCACTTTTTCTTTTCTTTCCTCGCAGGCTCTGCACTCTCATGGATGGCAGTGTGACAGGCCGGTCAATTGAAGACAGGAGTGCTTATGCAAGTTGCTTATACTTAATGAGGATGATCGGCGCATTGCCAAGTGAGCAGAGAATACCTTGGTGATTTTGTGTCTGTGGATGCCCAGCAATGGGGCCAATTTCATTTTGTTCATTCATGAAACGAAGGGCATTACAGTTATAAAACTTGGTATTGTCTTTATCACCATTTGATTTGATGTGCAATGCAATGCACCGCGAGGTGAAAAGTATTGAGACATGTTACAGAGCGAAAAGGGGCAGTATCAAGGATAACGCTTTGTACTGATGTCCAACACGTTTATTGTGGAACACAGTGAAAACTAAAATACATTAATGTGTCCTTGAAAGCTTTGAAAGGGGCTTAAAATGTAATGTATAATAATAATAATAATAATAATAATAATAATAATAATAATAATAATAATAATAATAATAATAATAATAATAATTATTATTATTATTATTATTATTATTATTATTATTATTGTAGCCTTTGAAGACACACAAGATTGGAAAAAGACGTGTTTATTCCAACGGCTAACAAGTGGATCTAATTCAAACAGGAAAAGCAGTGACATATATGCAACATAAACCCGCCCCCTCCTGTGCACCTGCTGGGTGAGATGCCTGGTCCTAGTGCCCGCCCGCTATTACTATTATTATTATTTAAAACAAAATCGACATTAGTCCAAAATGTTCGACAAGACATACAATAAATGAGCAAATTAATCACGTACCGTGTGCACCTTGTAAACCGCAAGTGAAAGACAAACTTTAATGACGTTGACTTTATCATTCCTTTCTCGGGCGATTTCTCTCGCAATTTGTCTCGTTCTGTCTCTCTCTCTCGAGCGATTTCTCTCACGTGACACAGAACCGGAAGTGATCATGACAAAATATTATAAATAAAGTATTGAAACCGATTTTAAGAAAAACATACAAATGAACGTTCACGTTGAAACGTTAAACACTTTTACAAAACAACTAGACCAAATAAATTATATTGTTGTTGTCATGGGAACCAATGACAACATTGACGCCAGTTACAGGGCCGAAAATATGGAAGCTTTCAATTGCAAGTTATTCTCCAACAATTTTTCCTTTATGAAGCTTGCCTCATGTTTACCAGCCACCACGTCCAGTAAGATGATAATCTAAAATGTCCTCCTCAACCAGCGAATGTTTGTGTAATGAATTAAGTGGGGATTCTCAATATTCAGTAAATTATCGTGTTTTCAGCGTGATATGCGGTGAAGGGCACAAAATAAATGAGCTTGAACAGTTTTCTGATTGCCAGTCCAAAGGCATATTTTTATTGCCACATTGTTTCCATATGGGCTACCATTTTGCCCCAGTACCTAATCCTCCTGCGCATTTCCCATCTCTCCGCAGGCTTGATATGGTCCTCCATGCACTTGTGTATCTGCCTTGCTCACTGCTTTGATGTGTTGTGATTGCGTCGGTGTGGTGGTAGCGCCGGCGGTGGTGCACTGGGTCGGACTGGGAAAAGGGGGGGGATCGTTCTGCAGTGAAAATGTGCTCCCACTGAAGCGTAGAGAGACTGCAGCACCAGTGAACGAGCCTGCGCACCACTTGCAGTCTTCTGTGCTCACGCACGCGTGTGTGTGTCTGCTCCTCAAAGTATGTCCATGTGTGTGTGTGTATATACGAGAAAGAGAGAGAGAGAGAGGGATAATCTCGGAAATGCACCGATTCAATATCTCTCTTCTGATTCTTCTTTCCATTCATCCCAATTTTGCTCACACGCCACAATCATCTGGCAACACAGACTCTGCTTTTTGTGCGCACATTGCGCATACTGGCGTACATATGTGTGTGTTTTGATCAGTGCGTTCTGCTCTCCAAGCACACTCCCTCCTGCATCTTTGTTTTGTCCCCCACTTTTCTGCATGTCTCCCATCCACGCACCTTATCTCATCTATTCTCTCTTTCTTTTCATTTTCTCACTCAATATTTGACGTGCACCTCCTGCTCGTCATCTCTTAGGCTGCTTTCTTAAACACAAGCGATCACACAGTACGCTTGTTTGGTGATCCCTGTCTTCTCATTTTCCATCATTCTGTTTTCCTTTTTCGACCAAACCTTCCATTGCCAATGCACACACTTTTTTGCTCCCATCCACCCCCTCCCCTGGCTAGCTGAGTAAGTGCTGCAGCATCACTGCAAGTGTGTGTGTTAGAGAAAAAGAGAGAGAGAGCAGCAACGGCGTTTAACTGTGAGAGCGCAAAGCACCGGGAATCCTCAGCCTAGAGGGGAGCCATGCCATGAGAGGGGGGTTTGTCACCCTGTGGATGTACGCGCCAGGACAGCGTTTTTTTTTCTTTCTCTATGTTCCTTTTTTCCTTCTGCCAAAGGCGAGTGCTGCTGTGTGTTCAGGAGACAAGCCCATGAGTGTGGGACATGCGTCTGTAGGACGTGTGTAACATTGCCGTCGATGAGTGGCGGCCGATTCGCATTATGCAACCGTTGATGCTCATGACACTTTAAGTGATCTAGATTGGCTTGGGAAGCAGAGAGGGGAACGCGAACTAATGGACAGAGAAGAAGTCAGTTTCATGGCTTTGGTGTGTGTTAAACCATCCGACCGAGGGGTCTTGTCCAATTTGGGGGAATTTGTTGCTTGACATCGACCACACAGATTGGAATTTGAAAACGCACAACCTGACAGGTTGAACAAATTTGCCACAATGACAAGATTGTTCGAATAGGAGTGTATTGTTTATGAGGGGTTGTTTTTTATTTTTTATTCATTTAGTTTTTTTGACGTTGTTGTCTTTGTTGGGGGTGACAGGATCCTACCTTGGGGCTGAGCAGGAAATAAGGGGCTCGCAGACAAGAGGAACCAAACGCAGGCATGGCTCGCCTCAACTGGTGCCTCGCTGCCGTCATCAGCTGGGGCAAGTTTCTCTTCGCATGCTTCTTTCCTCTGCGGGGGTTCAAGCGAGACAAGGTAAGATTTCTCCAGACTTGAGGAGGGATTTGAGCGACTGCATGATAAGAGGCACTCTCTGTCCTGCAAATCTGCCAGTTAGCTTGTATGCATCATGCCATTTGATTATGGATGTGAACCATTCATATAACCACACACAAACATCCTTCACCATCACCACCAAATAGCCAAAAGAGTGATTTTGCAGAAAAGAAACATCGGGGAGAAACATTACCGAAATAAAAGCAACCATGACATACCGCTAGTTTGAAAAAAGCACATGAATGGTGTGGGTGCATTTCTTGGGGTGCCTGTCAATGCGGGACCTCAGGGCATGATTGCCCCTCAAAGTGCTGATTCAAGGTCAGGGTTACAACTGAAAATGGTCTCCATGCGGCTGTTGCCCAAATAGAAGCGCTCAGATTTTGGATTCACCACTCTGGCTCCGTATTCGTTGCCATCAACTGGACAATGGATGTTCTGGTCGAACGGGGTCACCTTCCGATCACAAATTGCAATCAACTATTATCTGCATCGCACGTTATGCTGTTGACTGACGGACTTTCATCCCTTTGCCAGGTTTTGCCCTGGCACACTGACTTGAGCGATAAAGGCTGGCCAGAATTGAAGGAATGGTATTTGTTCCGTAACCTCCAAGCTATCCAACCTTTTTGACTTCTTGAGTGACAAGTAATCACGATGATGTGTTGTCAAACTCAAAGTCGGAAACTCACATGAGGACAGCCACGATTGAGCCAATCCTCTCAAGGAAAGCATCTCTGGCAATTTCTTTGAATGGCAAACACAAAGAGAAACATTTTATTGCCAACTGTGAATAATTTGTCCTCTTGTGAGAATAAATAATCTTCTGCCTCCCTACCATGATTCAGTCCTTTGAATCCAAAAGCTTTTAAACTTCAAAAATGTGGAAAATGCCAAATGCGAATATTTAGGGATCCTGTGCAACGTGCCGTGCTGCATCCGCTCATCACATCAAGCCCCAACACCCTCCCACTAGCACCAAAATCCAACCTTCCCCAATCCTCTTGTCCCCCCCCCCCCTCCACCACCACCACTCAATTGCCGCAGCTCCTTATCTCGACACCCACGCTCAATCCTGGCGCACGTGTGTGTGTGTGTGTGTGTGTGTGTGTGTGTGTGTGTGTGTGTGTGTGTGTGTGTGTGTGTGTGTGTGTGTGTGTGTGTGTGTGTGTGTTTAAATGTTTAGCATGAATACTTGGCTGGCTTCCTGAGCAGCTCGTCTGCAGGCTTGCTAGTTAAAATTGGTATGGGGGTGTGTAATTTCATCAAACCTAAGCACTCATTGTGCTGCACTTTTCAGATCAGTCATGGGGTTGCAAAAAAAAGTCTAAATGAGCTTGAACAGTTTTCTGATTGCCAGTCCAAAGGCATATTTTTATTGCCACATTGTTTCCATATGGGCTACCATTTTGCCCCAGTACCTAATCCTCCTGCGCATTTCCCATCTCTCCGCAGGCTTGATATGGTCCTCCATGCACTTGTGTATCTGCCTTGCTCACTGCTTTGATGTGTTGTGATTGCGTCGGTGTGGTGGTAGCGCCGGCGGTGGTGCACTGGGTCGGACTGGGAAAAGGGGGGGGATCGTTCTGCAGTGAAAATGTGCTCCCACTGAAGCGTAGAGAGACTGCAGCACCAGTGAACGAGCCTGCGCACCACTTGCAGTCTTCTGTGCTCACGCACGCGTGTGTGTGTCTGCTCCTCAAAGTATGTCCATGTGTGTGTGTGTATATACGAGAAAGAGAGAGAGAGAGAGGGATAATCTCGGAAATGCACCGATTCAATATCTCTCTTCTGATTCTTCTTTCCATTCATCCCAATTTTGCTCACACGCCACAATCATCTGGCAACACAGACTCTGCTTTTTGTGCGCACATTGCGCATACTGGCGTACATATGTGTGTGTTTTGATCAGTGCGTTCTGCTCTCCAAGCACACTCCCTCCTGCATCTTTGTTTTGTCCCCCACTTTTCTGCATGTCTCCCATCCACGCACCTTATCTCATCTATTCTCTCTTTCTTTTCATTTTCTCACTCAATATTTGACGTGCACCTCCTGCTCGTCATCTCTTAGGCTGCTTTCTTAAACACAAGCGATCACACAGTACGCTTGTTTGGTGATCCCTGTCTTCTCATTTTCCATCATTCTGTTTTCCTTTTTCGACCAAACCTTCCATTGCCAATGCACACACTTTTTTGCTCCCATCCACCCCCTCCCCTGGCTAGCTGAGTAAGTGCTGCAGCATCACTGCAAGTGTGTGTGTTAGAGAAAAAGAGAGAGAGAGCAGCAACGGCGTTTAACTGTGAGAGCGCAAAGCACCGGGAATCCTCAGCCTAGAGGGGAGCCATGCCATGAGAGGGGGGTTTGTCACCCTGTGGATGTACGCGCCAGGACAGCGTTTTTTTTTCTTTCTCTATGTTCCTTTTTTCCTTCTGCCAAAGGCGAGTGCTGCTGTGTGTTCAGGAGACAAGCCCATGAGTGTGGGACATGCGTCTGTAGGACGTGTGTAACATTGCCGTCGATGAGTGGCGGCCGATTCGCATTATGCAACCGTTGATGCTCATGACACTTTAAGTGATCTAGATTGGCTTGGGAAGCAGAGAGGGGAACGCGAACTAATGGACAGAGAAGAAGTCAGTTTCATGGCTTTGGTGTGTGTTAAACCATCCGACCGAGGGGTCTTGTCCAATTTGGGGGAATTTGTTGCTTGACATCGACCACACAGATTGGAATTTGAAAACGCACAACCTGACAGGTTGAACAAATTTGCCACAATGACAAGATTGTTCGAATAGGAGTGTATTGTTTATGAGGGGTTGTTTTTTATTTTTTATTCATTTAGTTTTTTTGACGTTGTTGTCTTTGTTGGGGGTGACAGGATCCTACCTTGGGGCTGAGCAGGAAATAAGGGGCTCGCAGACAAGAGGAACCAAACGCAGGCATGGCTCGCCTCAACTGGTGCCTCGCTGCCGTCATCAGCTGGGGCAAGTTTCTCTTCGCATGCTTCTTTCCTCTGCGGGGGTTCAAGCGAGACAAGGTAAGATTTCTCCAGACTTGAGGAGGGATTTGAGCGACTGCATGATAAGAGGCACTCTCTGTCCTGCAAATCTGCCAGTTAGCTTGTATGCATCATGCCATTTGATTATGGATGTGAACCATTCATATAACCACACACAAACATCCTTCACCATCACCACCAAATAGCCAAAAGAGTGATTTTGCAGAAAAGAAACATCGGGGAGAAACATTACCGAAATAAAAGCAACCATGACATACCGCTAGTTTGAAAAAAGCACATGAATGGTGTGGGTGCATTTCTTGGGGTGCCTGTCAATGCGGGACCTCAGGGCATGATTGCCCCTCAAAGTGCTGATTCAAGGTCAGGGTTACAACTGAAAATGGTCTCCATGCGGCTGTTGCCCAAATAGAAGCGCTCAGATTTTGGATTCACCACTCTGGCTCCGTATTCGTTGCCATCAACTGGACAATGGATGTTCTGGTCGAACGGGGTCACCTTCCGATCACAAATTGCAATCAACTATTATCTGCATCGCACGTTATGCTGTTGACTGACGGACTTTCATCCCTTTGCCAGGTTTTGCCCTGGCACACTGACTTGAGCGATAAAGGCTGGCCAGAATTGAAGGAATGGTATTTGTTCCGTAACCTCCAAGCTATCCAACCTTTTTGACTTCTTGAGTGACAAGTAATCACGATGATGTGTTGTCAAACTCAAAGTCGGAAACTCACATGAGGACAGCCACGATTGAGCCAATCCTCTCAAGGAAAGCATCTCTGGCAATTTCTTTGAATGGCAAACACAAAGAGAAACATTTTATTGCCAACTGTGAATAATTTGTCCTCTTGTGAGAATAAATAATCTTCTGCCTCCCTACCATGATTCAGTCCTTTGAATCCAAAAGCTTTTAAACTTCAAAAATGTGGAAAATGCCAAATGCGAATATTTAGGGATCCTGTGCAACGTGCCGTGCTGCATCCGCTCATCACATCAAGCCCCAACACCCTCCCACTAGCACCAAAATCCAACCTTCCCCAATCCTCTTGTCCCCCCCCCCCCCTCCACCACCACCACTCAATTGCCGCAGCTCCTTATCTCGACACCCACGCTCAATCCTGGCGCATGTGTGTGTGTGTGTGTGTGTGTGTGTGTGTGTGTGTGTGTGTGTGTGTGTGTGTGTGTGTGTGTGTGTGTGTGTGTTTAAATGTTTAGCGTGAATACTTGGCTGGCTTCCTGAGCAGCTCGTCTGCAGGCTTGCTAGTTAAAATTGGTATGGGGGTGTGTAATTTCATCAAACCTAAGCACTCATTGTGCTGCACTTTTCAGATCAGTCATGGGGTTGCAAAAAAAAGTCATAAAAAAGGGTGCAATGATATAACACTCTTAGCCCCCTCCCTTTAGTCTAGTTTGATGGCTCCAGCTGCAGTGTCAGAGCTCATCATGTGACTGACTGGTAGGTGAAAGTGGAGAGGTAAGTCTACGTGTCTTCCCCTCGGAGGACTGCTGTGAGCTGTTCAGTTTCCATGGAAACCAAGATCACACGGTCCCAGGCCTGGGTTATGGCAGGAGATGGCGTAACGGGCAGACGGGGGGAAAGAGGTGGAGGGCTGATGATATGCAGAGGTTTTTCCGTTGCTATGGTGACACCATGGCAGGGCATACATGTGGATCCCTTTCTCTTCATTTTCCTCTTCTCTATTTGTGTTGTTTCCCCATCGATGGCCTCATTATTCACTTTCTTTCATTTGAAAGCAAAGCCTTTTCTTTTAATGTCCTGTTTCTTGTTATCATTTACAGATCGGTCGAGAAGTATTTGGAATAGACCAATCACAAGACCCTAAAGTGGGGGCAATGAAACACATGGCAAGCCCATTTATAATAAATACCCCTCAGGCAGGATTTTCTTTACTCCAAATATGTGATGCTACTGTACACCATTCACGCAGCACTGCCGCTCTCAGTCAATATTGTCATGATTGGTGCCCTTTGCCACAACTGCTCCCAAGTATTACCAAAGACAACATTTACAGGACTTTCACAAAGATAGCATCTTGAGTATGTTTTATTGTGTGATGTCATTGCAAGTACATTTTACAAATACTTGTCGCTATTTTGACCGATACAATGGCTGCAACCAGTATGCCAGATGAAGGTAGTAAAATTATCATAAAATAAAATGGAGAAAAAAAAATACAGCAAAAGGAAGTCATCACATTCCCAAAAGCTGCGGCATGTGAAAAAAGAACCTGAGAAAGTAGAAGAATGGTTATCAAATCCCTATTTGGAACATCCCACAGGTGAAAAGTCAAACTGGGAACAGGTGGTTGCCAGTGTTCGATCTAAAAGGAGCTTGCCTGAATCGCCCAATCATCCACGAGCAAAGATGGGGTGAGGTTCATCTCTTTGTGAGCAACAGCGTGAGAAATTAGTCAAACAGTTTAGCGTCAATGTTCTTCAACATGCCTTTGCAAGGAATTTAGAGATTTCATCATCATCATCTCACATCTGCTTAATATCATAAAAAGGTTAAGAGAATTTAGAATAATCACCGTTTGAGAGTCCAAAGGCCTAAAACTGGTCCAAACTGTATACTGATCCAACTGTATACCGTTCCTCATATTCTTCCTTTGTTTTCACCTCTTTTCTTCCTCTCTTGTTGTTTCTGTCTTCCATACGTTCTCCATAATCTCCTCTTCATAATTTCCACGCATTGTTTCATTCTCTGGTCTCTCCCTTTCTTTTATGTTGCCTTTCCCAATGTTCTACTGAGGCCGTAGAGTCATATCATAATGTCTTTCCTGTCTTCAGTATTCAGGGAGCCAGTACAATGCGTCAATGTCAGACAATCGTGGGTTAGCGACATGCAGGTACCGTGCGTATACCATTGGACATTTCGTCCCTGAATGGCTTACTGTATTAAGGGGTGCCATTCAATGTGAGGTATGCTTTGTACATGTTCTATTAAATCGCTAACGTGATGGATTCCTCAGCAAGCGAGGCACCTTTTCCTCCTCTCGTTTCCTTGTTTCAAATAAAACCCCAAACGTTTACACATTGCATCTTGGGCGTGCCTAAAATTTGTCGTCCTGCATGTGATCTGACCTCACCAAACCACTTTCGTAGTGAGAAAACACCATCAGAGTGATCCAATGGCCCTCTGAGCTGTATATAAAATTCGCACACAAACCAGAGGAAAACCGCTATTTCCAATGTGTTGTGGTATATATGCAGCTAACCAACCTCTGAAAGTTTGTTGGAGGCCACTAGAGGCTGCTAGCTAGCCAGAATAGAATGTTTAGCTGCAGGAAAAAAGGCTATTATGAATCAGATGCTTTCTGGGGACCACTTTTCGGATCATCACTTCTGGGGACCACCCTTTCTGAAACGTTTTTTTATGTTTTCTTTATGGGGACCAGGTTTTTTCTCCCCATACGTCAAATGGTCCCCAGGACATGACTGTGTAAACAGGTTTTTGTCCCCATAACCACATATAAACGAGAGCACACACACACACACACACACACACACACACACACACACACACACACGCACACGCACACGCACACGCACACGCACACGCACACACACACACACACACACACACACACACACACACACAGACACACACGTACATACATACTAAGAATAAGTGTCAGGTTATCCTCTGGACGAAGATAACTGTTTCAGTGCAAGTGCAGCCGCGATCAATTGAGGGCATTTGCTCAAAATGAATCGTCTGTTGGGGTTTTATGGATGTTAACTGTGGTATGATCTAACATGTCAGACACAATGCTGATTTATGACCTGGCTTTTTATTGACAGTCCGAAGGAAATTGCTCAAACTCCATCATAAAAGTTTTATTACACGTGCCTCAAGTATGAGTTCACGCATACACGTTTTATCTCGTCTCTCAAATGTTATTCTGCTGAGCCTCTTAAGGGCATACGTTCGAAATATTATATTTGCAGACTTTGCCAAAGTTCTACGGAGAAATGTTGGTCTGGAATTGTTTTTTTTTTTTTTGCATTTGTGTCAAATGCCTTACACGCTGGGTCGGAGGGGACATTAATTTCATCTGTGCTGTATGTCATGCATATTAGCATATTTGACAGTAAAGCTGACTTTGACTTTGAAATGTAACTGCATAAAAGCTCGCACTTCCATCACCTATCTATGTTTTGCAGCTGTCGACACCATTGATTTGATTTTGCAAAGGAAACATCTGTTTGTCCCAGTAATTTCTGCCATTTTGGATTTCGGAAGGAACAAGTTGAGGTGATTAGGGGAGTTAAAGAGGAGTGAGTGTACAGAGAGAGAGCCAGTCGGACCAGATCTGGGAGAGAGAAACAGAACATCTTCTGGCCCACCGCCTTCTCATTTGGCACTAGTTGACAGGAGCAGGCAGGAGAAGTGGCTGAGGCGCCGAGAGCGAGGAAGCAAAGCGTCCCTCCCTTTAGTCTAGTTTGATGGCTCCAGCTGCAGTGTCAGAGCTCATCATGTGACTGACTGGTAGGTGAAAGTGGAGAGGTAAGTCTACGTGTCTTCCCCTCGGAGGACTGCTGTGAGCTGTTCAGTTTCCATGGAAACCAAGATCACACGGTCCCAGGCCTGGGTTATGGCAGGAGATGGCGTAACGGGCAGACGGGGGGAAAGAGGTGGAGGGCTGATGATATGCAGAGGTTTTTCCGTTGCTATGGTGACACCATGGCAGGGCATACATGTGGATCCCTTTCTCTTCATTTTCCTCTTCTCTATTTGTGTTGTTTCCCCATCGATGGCCTCATTATTCACTTTCTTTCATTTGAAAGCAAAGCCTTTTCTTTTAATGTCCTGTTTCTTGTTATCATTTACAGATCGGTCGAGAAGTATTTGGAATAGACCAATCACAAGACCCTAAAGTGGGGGGAATGAAACACATGGCAAGCCCATTTATAATAAATACCCCTCAGGCAGGATTTTCTTTACTCCAAATATGTGATGCTACTGTACACCATTCACGCAGCACTGCCGCTCTAAGTCAATATTGTCATGATTGGTGCCCTTTGCCACAACTGCTCCCAAGTATTACCAAAGACAACATTTACAGGACTTTCACAAAGATAGCATCTTGAGTATGTTTTATTGTGTGATGTCATTGCAAGTACATTTTACAAATACTTGTCGCTATTTTGACCGATACAATGGCTGCAACCAGTATGCCAGATGAAGGTAGTAAAATTATCATAAAATAAAATGGAGAAAAAAAAATACAGCAAAAGGAAGTCATCACATTCCCAAAAGCTGCGGCATGTGAAAAAAGAACCTGAGAAAGTAGAAGAATGGTTATCAAATCCCTATTTGGAACATCCCACAGGTGAAAAGTCAAACTGGGAACAGGTGGTTGCCAGTGTTCGATCTAAAAGGAGCTTGCCTGAATCGCCCAATCATCCACGAGCAAAGATGGGGTGAGGTTCATCTCTTTGTGAGCAACAGCGTGAGAAATTAGTCAAACAGTTTAGCGTCAATGTTCTTCAACATGCCTTTGCAAGGAATTTAGAGATTTCATCATCATCATCTCACATCTGCTTAATATCATAAAAAGGTTAAGAGAATTTAGAATAATCACCGTTTGAGAGTCCAAAGGCCTAAAACTGGTCCAAACTGTATACTGATCCAACTGTATACCGTTCCTCATATTCTTCCTTTGTTTTCACCTCTTTTCTTCCTCTCTTGTTGTTTCTGTCTTCCATACGTTCTCCATAATCTCCTCTTCATAATTTCCACGCATTGTTTCATTCTCTGGTCTCTCCCTTTCTTTTATGTTGCCTTTCCCAATGTTCTACTGAGGCCGTAGAGTCATATCATAATGTCTTTCCTGTCTTCAGTATTCAGGGAGCCAGTACAATGCGTCAATGTCAGACAATCGTGGGTTAGCGACATGCAGGTACCGTGCGTATACCATTGGACATTTCGTCCCTGAATGGCTTACTGTATTAAGGGGTGCCATTCAATGTGAGGTATGCTTTGTACATGTTCTATTAAATCGCTAACGTGATGGATTCCTCAGCAAGCGAGGCACCTTTTCCTCCTCTCGTTTCCTTGTTTCAAATAAAACCCCAAACGTTTACACATTGCATCTTGGGCGTGCCTAAAATTTGTCGTCCTGCATGTGATCTGACCTCACCAAACCACTGTCGTAGTGAGAAAACACCATCAGAGTGATCCAATGGCCCTCTGAGCTGTATATAAAATTCGCAAACAAACCAGAGGAAAACCGCTATTTCCAATGTGTTGTGGTATATATGCAGCTAACCAACCTCTGAAAGTTTGTTGGAGGCCACTAGAGGCTGCTAGCTAGCCAGAATAGAATGTTTAGCTGCAGGAAAAAAGGCTATTATGAATCAGATGCTTTCTGGGGACCACTTTTCGGATCATCACTTCTGGGGACCACCCTTTCTGAAACGTTTTTTTATGTTTTCTTTATGGGGACCAGGTTTTTTCTCCCCATACGTCAAATGGTCCCCAGGACATGACTGTGTAAACAGGTTTTTGTCCCCATAACCACATATAAACGAGAGCACACACACACACACACACACACACACACACACACACACACACACACACACACACACACACACACACACACACACACGCACATGCACACGCACACGCACACACACACACACACACACACACACAGACACACACGTACATACATACTAAGAATAAGTGTCAGGTTATCCTCTGGACGAAGATAACTGTTTCAGTGCAAGTGCAGCCGCGATCAATTGAGGGCATTTGCTCAAAATGAATCGTCTGTTGGGGTTTTATGGATGTTAACTGTGGTATGATCTAACATGTCAGACACAATGCTGATTTATGACCTGGCTTTTTATTGACAGTCCGAAGGAAATTGCTCAAACTCCATCATAAAAGTTTTATTACACGTGCCTCAAGTATGAGTTCACGCATACACGTTTTATCTCGTCTCTCAAATGTTATTCTGCTGAGCCTCTTAAGGGCATACGTTCGAAATATTATATTTGCAGACTTTGCCAAAGTTCTACGGAGAAATGTTGGTCTGCAATTGTTTTTTTTTTTTTTGCATTTGTGTCAAATGCCTTACACGCTGGGTCGGAGGGGACATTAATTTCATCTGTGCTGTATGTCATGCATATTAGCATATTTGACAGTAAAGCTGACTTTGACTTTGAAATGTAACTGCATAAAAGCTCGCACTTCCATCACCTATCTATGTTTTGCAGCTGTCGACACCATTGATTTGATTTTGCAAAGGAAACATCTGTTTGTCCCAGTAATTTCTGCCATTTTGGATTTCGGAAGGAACAAGTTGAGGTGATTAGGGGAGTTAAAGAGGAGTGAGTGTACAGAGAGAGAGCCAGTCGGACCAGATCTGGGAGAGAGAAACAGAACATCTCCTGGCCCACCGCCTTCTCATTTGGCACTAGTTGACAGGAGCAGGCAGGAGAAGTGGCTGAGGCGCCGAGAGCGAGGAAGCAAAGCGTGAGAAGGACGGAGCTCCGATGGGGTTACGCTGACTGAACTTTCATCTCAAAATCATTTTGCCCCTTACATCTGCAATGGTTGCCTTCGGAGCCTGAATGGCACCGCCGGAACATTTGGAAATATTGCTGGGGTTTTTTCGTATGAGCTGAAAAGTATTCTTTTCTTGGGTCAGAATGCCCTCTGTGTTGCTTTCTCTGCCCTGTGCTCTGGCCGGAAGGGCAAAAACATGGATCTGCCTCTCCTGCATGTTTTGGGTAAGACATTTTGGTTCAGTCTGAGGGTCTTTTACTGCTTGATGGACTACTAATCTTCTTGCCATCTTGTCAAAGTCAGAGAGTTACAGGATTGGCATTTGGTTTATAAGGCAACCTGGACACTAAATAGTTCTCAAGTCATCCTTTTTCCCCACATTTATTGCTTATTCCAAAACTCAATTTTCTGTCTAGTTGCTGCTTTGTGATGACTCTCACCGGTGTGTCCAGGCGGTCGCTACACCGGAGCTATTTCTGTTCTCTCCTGTATAATTTAATCTGCTTCGCCTTTCCTCGTATGTGGAACTAACTGAGTATGTCGGGATGCGGGAAACACACCACCATGATTGTCTGTCGGACAATAACATGCAGAACATGAGGACCCGCCCACATTATGATGAACATGCATTGGTGAGGGTAATTAACTAGTTTTGGTAGATCCTCGCTCATCAGACATTACCAATCTTTTTAAGCATCTTAAATATATATTCCCAACACCTTGAGAAATTATTTGGATTTTTTCCTTGGGTTTTGCCATTTATTATGGATACACATTGTGCGTGCCCTACTTTTAAATCTTGCAGTAAATGAGAGTGATGTTTAGATGCAGAAGTGGATAATTTTCCATGCAGTGTGAATGCCAAGCGAGACTTAGTAAAGGCAAAGTTCCACATGAGTGACCACTGGAGTGACCATTCGATTGTAAACCGAACATGGGGAAGAAAACACCTCAAGGGCTCTGAAGAGTAACACGCAAGAGTGATGTGGCTGGTTCCAAGAAAGCTCCCCAAATACACCCTTTTAATGATTTATCACGTCCATACTCGGGGAGTGAATATTAGATGTGAGGCGCTGACAAGCTGCACTCCGACAGTAGCATCTGTGCGCTCGTTGCTAACATGCAACTGTTTTTATTTTTCTTTTTACATCAGAATCAGAATCAGAATCAGAATCATCTTTATTGCCAAGTATGTAGAACACACAAGGAATTTGTTTCCGGTAGAACACGCTGCACTAGTATCGTTGTCAAAAAAACTGCTAAGTGGCACTATACAGTTCCATTTTGGCTACTGTTGAAAGAGTTCAAAGAGTTAATGGCTTGGGGGAAGAAGCTGTTTAAATGTCTGCTGGATTTGGTGCGCATGGATCGGTAGCGCCTGCCTGAGGGGAGTAGCTGGAAAAGGTGGTGGGCAGGGTGCGGAGGGTCCAGTAGTACATATATCTCCTTTCCATTTTTTGCTGTATCCTAACACACAGTCATGGAAGCACTGGAAGCTCATATGAATGTTGGATCAATCATGTCTTTTGTTGTCTAACAGAGTCCCATATTGACTCTACCAAATCCCTGAAGAGCTGTGAAAAATCAATCAGGCTTTGATTGGACTTTTACAGCCAGTTTGAGTTTTGGTGTTTTCGCTCTATCTCTATGAGTGTGTGTCCGTGTGTGTGTGCGTGTGTGCATGTGTGTGTATCTGTGTCTATTTGTGTGTGTGTGCGTGTGTGTGTGTGTGTGTGTGTGTGTGTGTGTGTGTGTGCGTGTGTGCGCGTGTGTGTGCGTGTGTGTGTGTGTGCGTGTGTTTGTGTGTGTCTGTGTGTGTGAGTGTGAAAGTTCAAAATACATTGCGACTCTGGTTGGAACGTTTTCGTGTGAACTTAAAAGTCTTAAAGTATTTTCTCAAAACGCATGGTTGAATTCGGAACAGTATGAAGTCATGATTTTACTTCAGATGCTCCAATATACACTATATCAATAGTGAGTTAAAAAATAACTGCCTTAAATTATTTATGCCATTGGGATCGTTCATTCATTCATTCATTTTCACTGGGGTTGCAATGGGAACTTATCCCAGCTGTCTTCGGGCATCAGGCAGGGGACACCCAATCGGTTACCAACCAATCGCAGGGCACACAGAAACAAATAACCATTCACACTCACACTGACACCTACGGTAAATTTGGAGTGTTCAATCAGCCTGCCATGCATGTTTTTGGAATGTGGGAGGACACCGCAGGCCCGGAGAGAACCCACGCAGGCCCGAGGAGAACATGCAAAGTCCACACAGGGAGGCCAGAGCGGGATTTGAACTCACAACCTCTGCACTGTGAAGTCAGCGTGCTCACCCATCATATTTAGGATTAATGTTAAGAAAATAAACATTTCTGTGAAAGTTGTATCAACTCTCTTCGATCCATGTCAAACAGGTTTGATCATTTTTTGAGCTGAGCTGGAAATGACGGAAATTGCTGTTCCAGATTAGTGAGGGAGTCCCAGTTACAAGGATAAAGGGGATGAAACATTGGACATTTCAACACAATCAAAATGTGAAATCATTTGTATGTGACTCATGGGGCAAACGTTCCGATAGGGCGCGTATCAAGTTTCTGCTCAACATATGTATGAAAAGCGCAGAAAGCAGGCATTTAAAGTTACTTGTGTCTTCAGAGTAGGATCCTCCCAAAGGCTTGCAGTTTCACACACACACACACACACACACACACACACACACACACACACACACACACACACACACACACACACACACACACACACACACACACACACACACACACACACACACACACACACACAAAGTTCTATTCCAGCAGTCCTTCCAAAACCATCTCATAGTAAACAATTGCAATGTTCCCAAACAATACATGAAGATAACTTTCAAAGAGCTTATTTCCACTGATGCTGTGCTGCTTTGGAATGTTCCGATGGCAAAAGTTGTGAAGGTTTGTTGCTCGGCGCCACCTCCTAACAAGGCGGCAACGTCAGCAGGAAGGTGCCAGAGTAAAGGTTTGGGCTGAGTATAATGGGGAGGGACTTAGTAGCCCCCTTTAACAGTGGCTGAAAATAACATAATGAAGTCGATACGGTCAGATCTATAAATATTGGGACATTGACACAGTACTTTTTGGCTGTAAAGACCCCTCAATGAATTTGAAATGACATGAATGAGAATCACACACGTTCAGCTTGAATGTGACGGTCTTCTCATCAAAATCAGGCAAGTCGTATAGGCATTACTTTGTGTAAATGCCTCCTATTATTTTTAGTCGTCATGATAGTGTGATAGAAGGGTTTCAGCTAATATGAAAGCAAATGTGGTGAGACCAGTCATGATGTTTGACTGGAGACAGTGCCACTGAAGAAAAGAAAGGAAGCAGAGCTGGAGGTGGCAGATATGAAGATGTTGAGGGTTTTTTGGGGAGTGACCACGTTGGATAGGATCAGGAATGAATACATTAGAGGGACAACTCCTATTAGAGGCTTTGGAGACAAAGTCGGAGAGGCCAGACTGAGATGGTTTGGACATGTCCAGAGAAGAGAGACTATATCGGAAGAAGGATGCTGAGCCTTCAACTGCTAGGCAGGAGACAGAGAGGATGACGAAAGAGGAGGTCTATGGATGTTGTCAAAGTGGACATGAAGGTAGCTGGTGTGAGAGAAGAGGATGCACAAAACCGGGTAAGTTGGAGGGCACTGATTCACTGTGGCGACACCAGAAAAGAAAAGCCGAAAGGAAAAGAAGAAGATGATAGTACAGTATTATTCAGTATGATATACAGGCTAGCATTAATTTGGCGATGTTCTGTTGAAATCATACTTACAACCGAAATGACCAAAAATCCAATGCAACTTTTTTGGGGGATGAGTTGTCATCACGAAAGGATTGAGCATATCCCTGACGTTAGGTAAAGGGTAAGGTATGGAATGTGCCCAAAAACAACTGAGATAGGATCCAGCACCCCAACAACCTATGTTGAATACAAAATGGATCTGAAAATGAATGAATAGTTGGACGGGTGAATTTTCGGGCGCCGGGGACAGGAGGAAGGTGGAGAACAAGCAAACTCCACACATGACGATCCCCAAATCATAGAACTGTGAGAGGGATCGTTCATTCATTCATTCATTTTCACTGGGGTTGCAATGGGAACTTATCCCAGCTGTCTTCGGGCATCAGGCAGGGGACACCCAATCGGTTACCAACCAATCGCAGGGCACACAGAAACAAATAACCATTCACACTCACACTGACACCTACGGTAAATTTGGAGTGTTCAATCAGCCTGCCATGCATGTTTTTGGAATGTGGGAGGACACCGCAGGCCCGGAGAGAACCCACGCAGGCCCGAGGAGAACATGCAAAGTCCACACAGGGAGGCCAGAGCGGGATTTGAACTCACAACCTCTGCACTGTGAAGTCAGCGTGCTCACCCATCATATTTAGGATTAATGTTAAGAAAATAAACATTTCTGTGAAAGTTGTATCAACTCTCTTCGATCCATGTCAAACAGGTTTGATCATTTTTTGAGCTGAGCTGGAAATGACGGAAATTGCTGTTCCAGATTAGTGAGGGAGTCCCAGTTACAAGGATAAAGGGGATGAAACATTGGACATTTCAACACAATCAAAATGTGAAATCATTTGTATGTGACTCATGGGGCAAACGTTCCGATAGGGCGCGTATCAAGTTTCTGCTCAACATATGTATGAAAAGCGCAGAAAGCAGGCATTTAAAGTTACTTGTGTCTTCAGAGTAGGATCCTCCCAAAGGCTTGCAGTTTCACACACACACACACACACACACACACACACACACACACACACACACACACACACACACACACACACACACACACACACACACACACACACACACACACACACACACACACACACACACACACACACACAAAGTTCTATTCCAGCAGTCCTTCCAAAACCATCTCATAGTAAACAATTGCAATGTTCCCAAACAATACATGAAGATAACTTTCAAAGAGCTTATTTCCACTGATGCTGTGCTGCTTTGGAATGTTCCGATGGCAAAAGTTGTGAAGGTTTGTTGCTCGGCGCCACCTCCTAACAAGGCGGCAACGTCAGCAGGAAGGTGCCAGAGTAAAGGTTTGGGCTGAGTATAATGGGGAGGGACTTAGTAGCCCCCTTTAACAGTGGCTGAAAATAACATAATGAAGTCGATACGGTCAGATCTATAAATATTGGGACATTGACACAGTACTTTTTGGCTGTAAAGACCCCTCAATGAATTTGAAATGACATGAATGAGAATCACACACGTTCAGCTTGAATGTGACGGTCTTCTCATCAAAATCAGGCAAGTCGTATAGGCATTACTTTGTGTAAATGCCTCCTATTATTTTTAGTCGTCATGATAGTGTGATAGAAGGGTTTCAGCTAATATGAAAGCAAATGTGGTGAGACCAGTCATGATGTTTGACTGGAGACAGTGCCACTGAAGAAAAGAAAGGAAGCAGAGCTGGAGGTGGCAGATATGAAGATGTTGAGGGTTTTTTGGGGAGTGACCACGTTGGATAGGATCAGGAATGAATACATTAGAGGGACAACTCCTATTAGAGGCTTTGGAGACAAAGTCGGAGAGGCCAGACTGAGATGGTTTGGACATGTCCAGAGAAGAGAGACTATATCGGAAGAAGGATGCTGAGCCTTCAACTGCTAGGCAGGAGACAGAGAGGATGACGAAAGAGGAGGTCTATGGATGTTGTCAAAGTGGACATGAAGGTAGCTGGTGTGAGAGAAGAGGATGCACAAAACCGGGTAAGTTGGAGGGCACTGATTCACTGTGGCGACACCAGAAAAGAAAAGCCGAAAGGAAAAGAAGAAGATGATAGTACAGTATTATTCAGTATGATATACAGGCTAGCATTAATTTGGCGATGTTCTGTTGAAATCATACTTACAACCGAAATGACCAAAAATCCAATGCAACTTTTTTGGGGGATGAGTTGTCATCACGAAAGGATTGAGCATATCCCTGACGTTAGGTAAAGGGTAAGGTATGGAATGTGCCCAAAAACAACTGAGATAGGATCCAGCACCCCAACAACCTATGTTGAATACAAAATGGATCTGAAAATGAATGAATAGTTGGACGGGTGAATTTTCGGGCGCCGGGGACAGGAGGAAGGTGGAGAACAAGCAAACTCCACACATGACGATCCCCAAATCATAGAACTGTGAGATGGATGTGTGAACTGTGCCACCCAAAACAGGAAATGTGGAATTACATTGCACATTTGTATGTGCGCATGAAAACAAACGGTTGACCTTTGACACTGTCAAAGTCAGTTTGTGACCTGTTGACATTCATGTTGTTAAATGTGTCATGATCTGGTTGGCGACCAACGGGGGGCGCTGTCGGCCCCGCCTGCACCTGCACAGGTGCTGGTCGTCCCGATCAGATTGGCGACCAGCGGGTAGCAACGTCAGCCCTGCCGGCAGCCTCGCAGGTGCTGGTCGTTGTAATCGATGACACTTAAAAGGACACCTGGCACGATCATCCGGTGCCGATTCATTGTTTGTTTGCTGCTTGTTTGCTGCATGCATTGTGTACGTGTTTGTTTAACCTTGGCGGACTTTTACACTTGGTTTTCTTTTGCTACTTTGTATTTTTTCCATTCAGATCATTTTGATGTTGTCATGATGCTAAAAGAAATGTTAAATAATTTTGTGTGTTCTGGATTTTGGATGGGAGAAAGGTGCACATTTCTCCCCATCCAAAACAGTAGAGTTGGGCGACCACTAATTGATTTAGACTGATTGAGAAGGTGATTGCAACCACCTGGGAATGGCCAATTGCCGCTGGGACCTGATTGGCCAGAAGCTCAGGTGAAGCACCTTTAAAGCCAGCCTGAGCCAGTCTCTTGGAGGAGGAAGAAGAGGGACAAAGGACAACCTGGAGAGCAGTGTTACCTGGGGCCTGCCGAAAACCAATATCAACTTCAAATAAAGAAAACTCACAATACCCTTCCTGCATCTGGCTGAGTGAACTTTTATCAACTTTCCACCTGCTTGCTGTATCGCCGCACGACAATTGGTGGCAGTGGTGGGATGGTTTCACCCTGCATGAAGAAGGTGGGATCGTTACGCCTTGCTGAAGTGGAAAAGATAGAAGGAAGCCGAGAGGAAGAAGGTGGGACGAGTAAGAAGTTGTGTAGCACGGGCCAACCAAACTGGACTGAAGAGTTCTGAAGGGGATCAAGGAAACCAGAAGCTTGAGTTGCCCCAAGAAGATGCCGTTCTTCTTTTCCATGAGGCGTCTGACAGTTGCCAAGCCAAGGATGGAACTGAGCAGAGTGAGATGGAACCAGTGGTGAAGCCTAAGACTCAGACAAGAGGTGATGTTGATTGAACAGATCTAGAGATCAGATGCACCCAACAAGTAAGAATGGACATTTGACAGTCGATCTAGTTAACATTATCCTCCTCTGGGACCGCAGCCCCGGGGCGCTGACTCTCGAACAGCCAGGCCAACGAACCTTCGTCCCGCACAAGAAACTCCCAAGTTGGGTTACTTAACATGCCCAACCTCCACAGTTTCATCATCTAAGACAAGCTGCAATTCCCATGGTTTCTGAACCCAGAATTCCAGAAAGAAGCGGAAGATGCAGAATGTCAGAAGCTGGAAGAGGATCTCCAGCGAGAATAACGGCAAGAATTTATCAGGGAGAGATTGGCACCCTGGACAGAAGGTGTTAATATTGTTGCATATGGGATCAAGTAAGCTACTGGCAAAGTGGCAGGGCCCATACGCTGTGACTAGGAGAATAGGACCTGTCACATATGACTTTCTCTGCCCTGACAACAAATGTTATTGCTGATTATTTGACAAGAATGTCTGAACTCTGAGGAGAGGGGGTGAATGATGTCATGATGCTAAAAGAAATGTTAAATAATTTTGTGTGTTCTGGATTTTGGATGGGAGAAAGGTGCACATTTCTCCCCATCCAAAACAGTAGAGTTGGGCGACCACTAATTGATTTAGACTGATTGAGAAGGTGATTGCAACCACCTGGGAATGGCCAATTGCCGCTGGGACCTGATTGGCCAGAAGCTCAGGTGAAGCACCTTTAAAGCCAGCCTGAGCCAGTCTCTTGGAGGAGGAAGAAGAGGGACAAAGGACAACCTGGAGAGCAGTGTTACCTGGGGCCTGCCGAAAACCAATATCAACTTCAAATAAAGAAAACTCACAATACCCTTCCTGCATCTGGCTGAGTGAACTTTTATCAACTTTCCACCTGCTTGCTGTATCGCCGCACGACAGATGTTTTACATTTTGTTACTGCTGAACTTTATTTTAATACAATTTGTCAAACAACCTCCTGCTCCCTCCTGCCTGCTTTTTGGCATCCGAACCCGCCATCACCACCTCGCAAACCGTGACAGAATGAATCGGCCAACCATCGGATCCCGCAGGTACATCGGACCCGTCTCATTTCCACCCTGTGCCTGGCAATGCTACGTCCACGTTAGCGCAAGCCTCGTCGAGTTTGAATTGCGTCACTCGACGAGCCGCAACGTCCACGTAAACGTCCGGCCGAGACCTCCTTCCAGGTGGCCGTCCAGGGTGACACTGGGTGACTGGCATTGCACGCCCACGTCCAGCCACGCTGTCGTCGTGCATGACGAATTGAGTCTCATCCACGACGAGCCGTGCAACGTCCGCGTCAACGTCAGTCCGAGACCCCACTCACCGCTGGATCCCGGAGCGGCTCTGGACTGGTCTCGTTCCCCCGGAGTCAGGCAGTTTACGCCCACGTCGGCGTCCGGCCGAGACCTGGTCCCATACGGCCGTACGGGGTGCCATTCTGCGCCTGGCAGTTCGACGTCCACGCAGAGCCATGCGCCGTCGTGTGAACGTGCGAGAGGGATCGCACTCACGCCCACGACGATCCGTGCCGCGTCTTCGTCCACCCCAGGCCGAGTCCCGTTCCTATCAGGCCGCCGCCCGTCGTGTGCTGGAGAGGCAGCGGTTGCCCTCTCCACCGACCGTTCCCTGGCGAGTGGACCTTTTGGGAGACTGTTGGGACTTCTGGAAGCAGCCCCTTGAAGGGGGGTACTGTCATGATCTGGTTGGCGACCAACGGGGGGCGCTGTCGGCCCCGCCTGCACCTGCACAGGTGCTGGTCGTCCCGATCAGATTGGCGACCAGCGGGTAGCAACGTCAGCCCTGCCGGCAGCCTCGCAGGTGCTGGTCGTTATAATCAATAACACTTAAAAGGACACCTGGCACGATCATCCGGTGCCGATTCATTGTTTGTTTGCTGCTTGGTTGCAGCATGCATCATGTACGTGTTTGTTTAACCTTGGCGGGCTTTTACTTCTGGTCTTCTTTTGCTACTTTGTATATTTTCCATTTAGATCATTTTGATGTTTTACATTTTGTTCCTGCTGACTTTATTTTAATACAATTTGTCAAACAACCTCCTGCTCCCTCCTGCCTGCTTTTTGGGATCCGAACCCGCCATCACCACCTCGCAAAACCGTGACAAAATGACATGAAGGCTTATGTTTATTTGAAGTACAGAATGCCCTAATAATGCAGATGTCATATATTTTATTTTGTTATGCTTAGAATATCTTGTTTTCTATCCTTTCACCCCACCCCAACTCCATCCCTTTTCAATTGCTGCTGTGGACTGCAAATTTTCCCATTGTGGGACGAACAAAGGTATTCTGATGTCTGCCCACAGTTCACATCACATAAAACTGAAGATCACCACAGTCTGTTTGGCTGCCTCCACATTTTTAGCCAGTGTAACTTCACCACTCCTCTGAGATTGCCACTCTGGCCAAACATGCCAATCGCGTGCGTCGCGGCACTTTGCACCTCTTGTCATTGCTTGTGTTGGATCTTGGCTTGCGGCGGTCAGAGGAAGTCTGCTTGGAGGCTGCACGTTTGTTTTCATTTGCTCCACGCTTCTGTAAGCCAGGTAGCGCAGCGATCCTGTCATAGATTGTGCAGGCGCCTTCCACAAAGTTGTGTTTGACATGATGCTGCACAGATGCTCTGACAATCTGCATTTCAAAGCACTGCTTTGCCTCCTTCTGTGTGTGTGTCTTGATGCATTAGCAATCACCACATCTACACGACATTAGACGATACCCCAACAATCATACTCTAAGTGGTCGTGACTTCATGATTACAGCTCATCGATTCATTTGTCTGCCGCACCTGGTATTGATCATATGGCACCCTCGTTCCACTTTGTATTGGTTGAGGCTATCATACTAACACAAGCTTCGCAGAGCTGTCACCACACAGCATTTCTCTGCGCGATCACCTACAATCTGGCGTCAGGCCCAGAGAGACAGTCTACTGGGATTGACTGGATGCGCTATCATTAATAAAACATCGGGAAGTCTTCTCCATGTTCTTGTCCACCGATCCATACTCCCATGATGCATTTTAACACAAAGGGGAAATAACTTGTTGGCAAAGCCTTCCAAAGGAAACTTTAGACAATGACATGTTACCTAGCTTGACATAATATCACTTTATGAAACACCACATTTGCTTAAATTGCTTTTATATGTTGTGATACGTACTAGATGATATCCATTTGCTTTTATGTGAAAACACTGATCATGTTAATACTTTTTCACAATTATCAGGGAATGTGTAATCAGTCAAGAAAGAGGCACTCAATTCTCGCTGAGCTCAGCTCGGCAAAAGAGTCACATCTTGCAGTGCAGTTTTGTGAGAGCCACAAGTAGCCGTCCTTCAGCCGTGGTCCATTTGCATTAACCAGTTACATGTGGAGGTGGCTCATGAATTTGTTTTCGTGCAGCATCTTGATTTAAGCCCTTGGAGTAGTTGAAATTGGAGGGAATTATACATGCACCACAGCATGCAATACTAAATGCCCAGCATATGGGAGCTTTTGCCCTTCTCGTTGGCCCAGTCTGTCTCACAAGGGTACTCTTTGATTCAGGCAGGTTTTCAGTTTGGTGGAAATTGAAAGCAGGTGTGATTGCTTTCTTTCTTAATCCTGAGGGTGGTGCAGGACTTCTCCAGCTGCACGCCATGTTTGCTTCTGAGATGCCTGATCGTCCTTATGCTCACTTGGTCCAATACAGTCATGCCATGTCTCACACAAGTTCCAATTTTCTCCTCTACCGAGGCTACCTAGTGCAGAATCAGAAAACCTTTATTCGTCCCACAATTGAGAAATTTGCATCATTTAATTACTTGCTTGCAAGATGTAAGGCATATTGATGAAATATTTTTCAGGACCACAGATACGTTCACTATTATTTCTGGTGGAATTATTTTATTTATAAGAAATGACCATCTGATCATTTGGCTCAAAGTAGTGGCCATCAAACAAAACGTTAAAAATAGAGGTTGTCAAGAACTGGTCCTGGGCACATATGGTTCAATATTTTTAATATGCTGGTTTTGTATCATACACTGATGAGATATTTCATAATAGCTGCAATGGGGTCCATGCATGGGGAAAAAAGGCAATATGATGAGGCAAGAAAAAAACATTGCCAAAGACCATGGTAAGCGCTTTATCGGAACCCAAGCATGAAAAAACAAAACACGAACAAATTCGGGAATGGCACTCCGCGTCTCATTTTCAATTCCCGAATAAATTTGTGAATGGACTGCAAAAAAAAATACATCAATCCCTTTATTGCAACACAAGCAAAAGTCAGACTTTAATGTACTTTGTAGCAGTTTGCAAATTTCACAAACTTCACAGCAAGTCATTCTTAAAATATTTAATGTCCATAAATTTCTACACATAGCTGAGTTTTTTTTCCAACATAACTTTGCCAAAGTCAAACATGCTTGTTTATTAATTGTACAATACAGGTGTGCATGAGGTGGGCCATTTCGAAAAATGTTTTATTTGTTGTAGATTCAAATTGTTCGGCTGTCAGACGCTGGTGCTCTGCTGTGTGCTATTGCTCTTTCATTGAATTCATTCATGCTTTGGTACTATTTACATACACAGCCACAGAGATTCGTATTGATGGTGTGGAAAATTAGACGCTGGGGTCTTTGGGTCTGACTCTCCCGCGCCTTTCTTGTGGTCTTGCTTCTGTGCTTAAAGTGAAGTGGAGTTAAAGTTGTGTAGTCCTGCTTTTCATTAGCTAAGTGCACCTAGCGGAGAGGAGCGCCAATAGTTGATTTACTGCGCGAGCTGTCTCCAATGCTCGGAGAAACATACCTCTCCTTGTTGTCTGTTCTCAGCTCTTGGGCCACCCACTCTCTTTTTATGCCCTCTTTTTTTACCTCCATTACTTCCATTTTCTCCTTCTCGTGAGAATTTTTAATTCTCTCTCTAAGGCGTCTTCAGGGAAGCCAACATTGCAGAGGGACTGGGGATTTTCTTATATATTTTTATCTTGTCATTTAGAGAAAAGCAGGATTATTATCTCATTTATTGCCATTCCCGAATTTATTCGGGAATAAAAAATATGATGGAGAGTGCCATTCACGAATTAGTTGGGGTTTTGTTTTATCTTGCATGGGTGCCGATAAAA
Source organism: Hippocampus bargibanti (assembly GCF_051943395.1). Lineage (NCBI taxonomy): Eukaryota > Metazoa > Chordata > Actinopteri > Syngnathiformes > Syngnathidae > Hippocampus > Hippocampus bargibanti. The sequence continues at coordinate 16,849,142 of NC_142734.1, forward strand.
CGCTGGCCAGACCTCTGGCAATGTTTTACCCCTCAACAAGGGGGAATATTTTCCCCTTTTTTCCATGTCAGCGCTTTGTTCCAGCTTCAGCTGCTGTTAAAGCGCAAAACTGTATAAACCAATAAAGTGAGACCTCAACTTACGAACTTGATTGGTTCCCAGACAGAGTGTGTAAGACGAAAAGTGTGTATCTAAAAAAAAAATTCCCATAGAAAACCTTTAAAATGGGAATAATCCATTCCCGGGTTTCCATAAAATATACTTTTTAACTAAATAAGCCTTAAATCTACACAAAACATACCTTATTCTATGTATAATAAATGTGCTATTGTATTGTAATGAAAGAAATACACTGCATTGTATCATAAAGTCACTTTATTTACATTTGTGATGGTTATTTATGGCTTGATGCAATGGCGTTGGAGGTCGAAGGTCAAAGGGAATTGCTGTTTGGAAAGAGAGGCGCATTACATGAGGACTGCAATTTAAGATATAAACTGCTGTAAAATAAAGTTATATTTACCTTTTTGATGGTCGTTGATGGCTTATGGAAGGAGAGTCACCTTCCATAAGGACTGTTGGTAACTTAACCTCTGGTGTGGCTTCTCTTCTTTTTTCTTTGGAGACTCCTCATCATTTTTGCTGATTAAAAACCTCTTAATTGACACCTGTTGCTTTCTGACTTGTAAGGTCTTACGAAGCTGAGGCATCACATTATCGCTCATCATGTTGATGATTGTCATAGCCACAGACCTTTCTGGATGGAACTGTTCGGTAAAAGCCTGCACATCATTCCACTTTGCCATACCATACCATATTTTCCGCACCATACGCCGCACTTTCAATGAATTATTTTTTACAACTTATTTTATTTTTATTTTACAACTTTTTTGGCGCACCGCATTATAAGGCGCTACAGTAGCGGCTGGGTTTACATAACATCCGGTGCTAGACGCTGCTTAGACCGTGCTAGACGCTGCTTATAGGCGATGCTGCGCTAAAGGCAATGTCACAAAACAGTCAGATAGGTCAGTCAAACGTGATTAATAGATTACAAATAAGCTTTCTGACAACTCCATTCACTCCCAAAATGAATAAACAACTGTGTTATGTCGGAGGCACGAGAAGAGACGACTTGCCTGCGAATGGTCTTTATTTACAACTGCGGCATTCTCAACTTGATGCCGTAAACAATCCTGCTTTACGACACTGCCGCGACGTCACGTGGCACGTCATGTGGCAGTGTGGCATATACCCGTACTACAAACTGTTTTATTATTTTCTCTGAGATAAAGTGTTCGTATTTTTAACAACAGCAAGCTATAACATGTAGTGCAACATTTATATCACATAGTGGACATTTACGATCCACTGGCAGACCGTGGCGTATGTCGTCTGGCGCTGTCTCCCCATCTTGGTGAACGTGTGTTCGCCTTCTGCATCCACTGCTTCCACAAAGTTCTCAGTCTAGCTTTTAATGCTCTGTTGACGCCGTTTTATATATCCCAGCATGCACCGCGCACTACTTCTTCTACGGGGGAAAATGGAATCTCGGCTGCTTACTGAAGTTGCAAGACCTGTTGCGGCTTAATATTGATCCATATATACACTGCACTGCATTATAAGACGCATGGTCAGCTTTAAAAAAAAATTGAAGGCTTTTAGGTGTGTCTTATAGTGTGGAAAATACGGTAAATGTTTCATAATCTCCACATATTATATACATAGCACACAACAAAATAATGAATAACTAGTTTTCAAATTTGAAGTAAAAAATAATGACTGTTTTTGTGGTTTACGTACATGGGACAATTTGAAATTTTGGTTCGGACTTCAACAAGCATCATTGAATTCCACAAGTTAGAATTGCTTTCGCGGGCCGAATAAAATGATGTGGCGGGCCGGATTTGGCCCCCAGGCCTTGACTTTGACACCTGTGGTCTAAGGTTCCTTACGCTGCATTGAATGTTTATGTAGTCCTAAAACTCAATATACTATGGGTCCTGGAATTTGAGGGACAATGACTAAAACCCTGGCACTGGAGTGGACACATTATTGCACATTGTCTGGCAGTGAATGAGTGAATAAGGTTACAAAATGCTCAATTTGAATTTTGTGTCCCTATCACCATCAACTGACTGGATGGCACATGTTAAGGGAGCCATTTGGGTAAGGTGGTGTAAAAAAATGTTTTCAACCAAGAGTTGCTGTTTGGCAGAGCCTGCCCTACCGATCTTATTGAGGACAATCTGCACAAAGAACCAAAGGAAATCACATTGCTACTATGACTCAGGAGGAGGTGGCCTCAGGCAAGGGAGATGATGGGAACATGACAGCTCAGGAGAGGAAAATTATTCCGTCCAGTAGAATTTTTGGTCCTCGTCTCCCTAATGTGAAAGACACACACACACACACACACACACACACACACACACACACACACACACACACACACACACACACACACACACACACACACACACACACGCACGCACGCACGCACGCACGCACACACACACTAGCGCGCACACACACGGACTTGATATACGTACTTCTGAACCACTTTATCCTCACTAGGGTCTTTAGCTGTCTTTAGGTACTAGGCGGTGGTCACCATGAACCGGTGATCAGGCAAATCGAAAGGCACATGCAAGCAAACAAACTTTCATGCTCACACTCCTACCTAGGGACAATTTGAAGAGTTCAATCTCACTTAGAGATTCGAAAAAAAATCTTGAATAAGGAAAACAACAAAGAACCCTTCAACATACCATGAGCACTTTGTTATTGTATAATTTTTGCCAGGCTTTGTGCACTTCATGTACGTTGCATATTAATTTGTTTTTTTTTTTGTTTTTTGATTTGTTTTTTTTAATAATTGTTTTAGACCCAAAAATTAAGCAATGCTTGTTAGAAATTAACTAGCATCCTCATGTTAAGATGACATTGCACAATGTTGAGGTGACCACGTGTGTATGTGATGAGAGTTTCCTCTTTTCCATTTCCATTCAGCCCGACAAGCTGGAGGGGGTCCACACACACTCCTTTAAGCTGAAGCCATTCAAGAAGGCCAAGAGCTGTGATATATGCAAGCAGGCCATCACAAAGGAGGGTCTCATCTGCAAAGGTGAGTGCCAGCGGGACTTCTCCTACACCAATGGGTTATTTGCTTAAATCCAGCTTGTGTTTTATGACTCCGGATAGAGCTCTTCTCACATTCTTCTAGAATCTAGACAATCAATCGAAGGTGTGTCTCCTGGCAACCTTTTCCTTGCTTTTTTTGATGCGCTGGGAATGGCTGCGACTGCAGACGACCTACTTTGTCCGTTTAGTTCAGCAAATTGCTATCGCGCCTATCAGAAACATTACCAGGCCTCACTGAATGGAGGCTGATGATGTTCAGGAAATCCTTGCAAGTTATGATAAAGCACATACAGCGTGGGGCTTTTCTATTTTTATTTCGGGGGTCGGGGGTCACCACCATATGTCTACTCTTTTGTGGTTGCAGGGCATATTTCTTTACTAACTGCAGGCAAAACCATGATGAAAAAAACGAAAGCTGTAGCAGTAGGAGATCAGGCCAATTTGGGGCTTTGGCTAAGGATTTGCTGTTAAAATTAGCACTGCTACTGCAGCTGCTGCTGACTTAGCCTAGATAAGAGGGAAAGTGGGGTGGTAGAAAGGGGCAGAACGGGCAGAGAAAATTGAGAAATGTCAGGAAAAGTGCAAGAGAATTGCCGTCATCCCTATTTTGTTCTGTACACTGCGTTTCCAGGCAGTAAGCGGTGCTTGCGTAAATATGGCACATGCCTCCAATTGATCTTGGTTTCTATATGGTCCGTTAAATGTACTCAATGTTAATATATCGGGTGGTTACACAAAATAAAATAATCTGAATCTGGAAGCATTCAAAATACACAACTTTATTTTGTTCTTTTGCTTGATTCTTCTGAACTGAAAGACAACAAGGGGGTACTTTCCCTTGTTGGAGTTGTGTGATGTCAAGCCTGATATGATATGACAGAGAGGTCAAGTCAGTGAAATGCTATGTGACTACATTCTCATTGTTGGATTGGATTGGATTGGATTGGATATGCCTTTATTAGTCTCACAGTGGAGAAATTTACATGTTCTGAACTTTTGAACTGAGAATCAGTTTCCATTTGAACTGAAGTAAACTTGGCCACCTCAACATCCCAAAGCATCTTTTACCGTGCTGTTTTAAAGAGAGATATGTCTTTCTTTCCCTCATGATCGGATAAATTGTGTTCATCTAATGAAATGTATTAAATGGTAACGAATTAGAAAATCCCTTGCATATCTAAATTTTTCTACCATTATCCCCATATGAAAGATAACGTTGAGACTCCCCTACAATAAAATTAATTCCATTGTCATATGCTAAAATGGGTTGTCGTATGATATGGTAGCCACGTGGGGGCAGTACCATACTTAAACATGGACTGTACAAGGAAGGAGGCTGACCTTGATGTAGTTTCCTTTCCAGCTCACTGCTCAGAGAAAGCTGGACAGAAAGCATGACAGTGTGTGCATGTGTTTTCTTGCACTGTCCTGGATATTATACAAATACGTAGTACTGTATATTGTTGTATTGTGTTGTGAAGGCGGAAGTAGACGCCGAAACATGAACGCCGACAATACACTGTCTGTAAGATAAGAATCTGTTTTAAATTAGTACTTTATTTGTTTTTCTTGTTGCAGCTTGTCAGCTGTCCTGCCATAAAAAATGTGAAGTGAAGGTAAGACATTCACCACTGACTGCTGTATGAATCGTTTCTCTGTTTTATGTTTGGGCTCAAGCATCAGATGTACAGTGTGTACCCAAGTACGGGGCATTATCCAGGATAGTCTCTCACTAACAATACAGAAACCCCCAAAAATATAAAATAAAATAAAATCACAATTGAAAGAAACATAAGGATACAAAATATGGCACACTCCACTGAGTTGACCCAGAAGGAGTGAAAGCAGGAACCTCATCCAGGCAAATTACAAGACAATGAGGTACACCCGGAGAAATGATTGAGTGATTACGTTTAGGTTTAGGTTTAGGTTTAGGTTTAGATTTAGGTTTGGGTTTAGGTTTAGGTTTAGGTTTTAGGGTTTAGGGTTAGGGATTCGTTTTGGGGATTAGGTTTAGGTTTAGAGGGTAGGGTTAGGGTTTATGGTTAAGGTTTGGGCTAGGGTTTGGTTAGGGTAAATAGGGTAAATCAGCCTACCCAGGTTCTCACCCAAGACTTTTTTCATTGCTTTTCTCTTTGCCCAAATCTGTATATAGGAGCCTTAAACACACACATGCACACACACACACACACACACACACACACACACACACACACACACACACACACACACACACACACACACACACACACACACACACACACACACACACACACACACACACACACACACACACACACACGCACGCACACACACGCATTCAATCCCTCAGCTATGTGAGAACTGTGATTTTATCTATACCCTTGTACGAGTAAATGTGTCAGTGGTCGCATTTATTTGATTTTCTGTTTAGTAGAGGCTTTAACATTCCATTGTTGACATCATTAACCATGCACGTTATTGCTTGAATACGTTAATGCAGGTGGTTCATACATATTATGCTGTTTATGGCGCTTTAATGGGGTCTATAACGATTTGGATGAGAATGTCAAGAAGGTTTGATGTTGCCAGCATGTTGCATGCCTAATATTCAATATATCCACAGCAACGAGCAAATTTAGTTTTGTGGCAGTTTTTTTATCTATTTTGGTGCAAGAAGTCATTCTCACTCCCTGTTCTTGTGTTTTTTTCTTCGCCTTGGACATGTGTCTTGGATGATCAGTGCAGTGATTTTTGGCATTTGGGGAGATTCAGAGGAGCGATTTGCCCATGTGGATTCATCAATATTCGATGTCCTAATATTGCTAAAGAGTAGGGTGAGAGAGCATAACTGAATGCTTATCTTCTCATAAGAAGCATATTTTAGGAATGTGGGATCAATCCAGGATCCATTGTATACAGGAAGGCCAAACTTCCAGCCTTGCCACTGACTCACTGTGCCACGATAGGTTAATTCTACCCTCCCCGCCACGCAGATTCACAACATTTCTAATGCAATGCCAGTTATTCTCTTTCAACCGCTGCATTGAATGAAGGTGCGGACAGAAGGAGTGCGGACATGGGAATTAGACAGACAGGGCTCAGAGAGGGAGGGATACAGTTACTTGCTTTAGGCGCCAAACAGCCCCAAGCTGCTTTCTTGGCCTTATATAGTGTGTTTGGATTCGACTTGGCAGCTGATAGAGGAGTTTGAGCCAGCAGCACACAAAGTGCTTCCTGGTTCAGTCCAGTGGCTGAACACATTCGACTTCAGTAGCTTTCTGGCACGCGTCCGGGATTATTGCCGGTGTTTGGAGTGAGGGGGCTGGGGGAGGCCTATGACTGAGGAGGTGGTCACAAGTGTATGTATTTGGCGCTCCTTCTTTTGCCTCTCTCCTCTCAGTGGAGGTGAGGGGGTGAGGTCGGTGGGTGTTGTGCAGCCCGTGGAAATGCAAAGCTAGAAAGCGGGCAGCACAGAAGAGAGGAATGAGCTCGTGCATGCAGGTAAGAGTTGTTTTAGGGTACGTTCACCAATTGCATGTTCATGGAAATGGAATTTAGTGTTGAGAGAAACTTGAAGACTTTTTTAATTGGTATTAATGTTTTGTTTTGTTTTTGATGTATAGATGTACATAATGAGGAAGTGCCTTCCAATATGGTTTAAAAGGAATGTGATTATTGACAATCAAAGTGTAGTTGAAGTGTATGGAAAAGAAACGGGGAAACCGCACAAGATAAAATGAAGTAATGTGAACCCCTTCACTTCTGAAATAATTGCTGTTGACCAACAGCATCTAAACTTGAGTGGTGGGGATGTTGGGGGGCTTGTAGGTCCTCTGCTTCTTAACAAAACGTGGGAATTCAGTTTTAATGTATCACCTTTTGGGACAGCACAGCCTGCCAATATGAGTTATGAGTTAATTTGCTTGTTAACCTCAAGAGAAAAATATTTCACCTTTTTCTCACCTTGCCCATAACAAGAGCGTCATTCATGTGTCCCCTGAGCGTCCTAAGGAGAAAACCGATGTTAATAAAGCAGCTGTTTGTCTCTTCTTATAGAACCTTCAGGGAAGGTTACATGTTTACCCATTCGAGAACAACCCCAAGGGAAATATGGGAGACAGTACGAATCATGGATCCACACAGTCCCTCCGACAATGAGTAACAAGCTTGACCCATGAAAGTGTGTAGAATACGGTGTTTTCACTGAAGAAACATACACGAGGCCGCTGCGTCCAAAGACAGCTCCAAAATATGTTTATAGCGCTTCATGAGCTTGCATTCCATCACAATGCATATCTTTACTGTATTCTCCAATTGCATATCCCCATGAGTGAAAGAATACAAAAACATTTTAAAACAACCAATTATGGTTGTGGCGTTTCCAGCCAGAAGGTTTTCAGCGTCCAAGGTGTGCTGAACTTACACATATCATCATTATCATCATCAATTTCTCATTTCAAGTATATTTTGTAGCATCAGTAATGATTGGACTGACTCGTCACCCACTGTAGCCTGATTGTGACGCAACGACTTTCTCTTTCAACCCAGCTCTTGTCAGTTTAGCATCTTGTCGTCATTTTATGAAGTTCCTTTTTGACCACAAAGCCGCCACACAACTGCGGCTGTTGGGGGAGAGTTTATACTCAATATATGAGTATGTTGTGCCCTAGGCCGCCGGCATGTTATACCTTGCTCAAATTACAATACATGTCAGAAATTAAAATGGGAGATTTTACATCAGCCTTCCTAAGAAGAGATGAAAATAGATGACATTTATGCAGCCAATAGATTCTGTGTTAAGAAGTTATATCCACATAGTTCCCAACTCAAACCTATTTCGTGTGTTTTAGGGGATTTGTACTGTAGCATGTGCAGAATCATTCCACATTCATTTAAAAATGTCAAATCACAGATGAACAGGCACTCTCTTCACCATTACGGCACTTTGTGGATTTCTTCCCTTTCCAAGGAAAACAGAGAGCCAGCGTGTTTAAATCCATTCACGGGGTTTTCTTTGAGCTTCACTCCTTATTTAGCCATTGCTTGGTGAGTGTGGGATTCAATTGCACTGGCAAAGAGCCATCAACGTGGTGCGAGATCAGCAGGATAACCGCGGGAATTGTGAATGTGGTTGCCTCAATGCACTTCTTCATCAATTCGATGGTATGCAAAATGTAGAATTGAAGCTGACTGTTATGGACTTTTTAGGCAGAATCAGATATTTCACATTTTATTTTAATTAATTTAAAATAAATTTTTAATCAGCAGATTAATTAAAAATAATTAGAATTGCTAAATGTGTTATTTTTTGGTCTCAGGCAGACCATTAAAAAATCATCAATAATGGACAAAAATAAAAATTTGTAGACTTTTGCCAAAACAGCTAACATCCATCTGTCCCTTTTCTGATCTGCTTCTCCCCACAAGTGTCACATAGGGTGTTGAAGCCAGCTGTCCTGCACTGATTGTCAGACAATTACACACTCACACCTAAGGATAAATTAGAGTTTTTAATCAACCTGCCATGCGTGTATTTAAAATGTGGGAAGAAATCGAGGTACCATGGGAAAATCCAGGGAGGCATGAGGGAATGTGCCAATTCCACACAAGAAGGTCAAAGCCAGTATTCAAATCTTATATATATATATATATATATATATATATATATATATATATATATATATATATATAGTAGAGAAAGGCATTAGTAGAGATACTAGAGGTGCCAAACATCAGCTGCTGGTTGACAGAACAGTCGCACAAGACTGCAAGTCCCGACATACCAACCTGTGCACAGCCTGGATTGATTACAAGAAAGCATATGACTCGATGCCACACACATGGATCAATGAATGCTTGGAGTTGTATAAGGTCAACAGGACCCTGAGAGCCTTCGTTGCAAACTCGATGAGGATGTGGAAAACCACACTTGAAGCCAATGGCAAGCCACTAACGCAAGTGTCCATCAAATGTGGCATATACCAAGGTGATGCACTCTCCCCACTGATGTTCTGCATAGGACTGAACCCCCTCAGCCAGATAATCGCCAAGACAGGCTATGGATACCGCCTCAGAAATGGAGCTACGATCAGTCACCTCCTCTACATGGATGACATCAAGCTGTATGCTAAGAGCGAAAGGGACATAGACTCCCTGATCCACACAACCAGGATCTACAGCAGTGATATCGGAATGTCATTCGGGCTGGAGAAATGTAGTCGGATGGTGACTAAGAGGGGCAAGGTAGTCCACACTGAAGGGGTCTCACTCACTGAAGGAACAATAGCAGACATTGAAAACAGCTACAAGTACCTCGGTATACCACAGGCCAATGGCAACCTCGAATTAGCAACAAGGAAAGCGGCTACGACCAAATACCTCCAGCGGGTGAGGCAAGTCCTCAGAAGCCAGCTCAATGGCAAGAACAAGACGCGGGCAATAAACACCTATGCCCTGCCAGTGATCAGATACCCTGCAGGAATAATAAGGTGGCCAAAGGAAGAAATTCAGACCACGGATGTTAAGACCCGAAAACTCCTCACCATGCACGGAGGGTTCCATCCCAAGTCCAGCACCCTGAGACTGTACACAAGCCGTAAGGAAGGAGGCCGGGGACTAGTGAGTGTGAGAGCCACTGTCCAGGATGAAACATCCAAGCTCCATGAATACATCAAAGAGAAGGCTCCAACGGATGATGTACTCAGAGAATGTCTCAGTCAATGGGGAACAGAGGATGAGGTGCTGGAAGAGGGACAATCATGGGAGGAAAAGCCCCTACACGGGATGTACCACCGAACCATAGCAGAAGTGGCTGATCTCAAGAAGTCCTATCAGTGGCTAGAGAGGGCTGGCCTAAAGGACAGCACAGAGGCACTCATCCTGGCTGCCCAAGAGCAGGCCCTGAACACCAGAGCCATAGAGGTAGGGATATACCACACCAGACAAGACCCAAGGTGTAGGTTGTGCAAAGAGGCACCTGAGACAATCCAACACGTAACTGCAGGGTGTAAGATGCTGGCAGGGAAAGCCTACATGGAGCGCCATAACCAGGTGGCTGGCATAGTCTACCGAAACATCTGTGCGGAGTATGGACTGGAAACCCCAAGGTCAAAATGGGAAACACCTCCCAAGGTGGTGGAGAATGACCGAGCAAAAATCCTGTGGGACTTCCAGATACAGACTGACAAGATGGTAATGGCCAACCAACCTGATATCGTGGTCATAGATAAAGGGGAAAGGAAAGCCGTTGTCGTGGATGTAGCAGTCCCGAGTGATGGGAACATCAGAAAGAAGGAACATGAGAAAATCGAGAAATACCAAGGGCTCAGAGAGGAGCTGGAGAGAGCCTGGAAGGTAAAGGTGACAGTCGTGCCTGTGGTGGTCGGAGCACTTGGGGCAGTGACCCCCAAACTCGACGAGTGGTTGCAACAGATCCCGGGAACAACATCGGATATCTCGGTCCAGAAAAGCGCACGGATACTGCGCAGAACCCTCAAGCTTCCTGGCCTCTGGTAGAGGACCCGAGTTGAAATGGGGACAGACACCACCCATGGTGGGTGAGACGAGGATTTTTATATATATATATATATATATATATATATATATATATATATATGCACTGTGAGGCGGAAATACAAACCAGTTGATCACCTGGACGCCAAAAGTGGATATCGGACAAAAGAAAATCGACCCTAAACCGGCGCCCAACCCTAACCCCTAACTTTAACCCTAACCCATACCCTAACCTTAAACCCTAACTCTGAACCCAAAACCCTAAAACCTAACCCTAAACCCTAACCCTTAACCGTAATCCCGAATCCTAACCACCAACCCTAATCCCAAACCCTAATTTGAACTCTAATCCTAACCCATAACCCCTAACCCCTAGCACTAACCACTACATGTAATCCTAATCCTAACCCTAACCACCACCAGGCAACATTTTCCTTGCGACCCATTGAGAAGAGAGAAAAGACTTTTCAAGTAAAAAAATTCCTCCTTTCTGTATTTTATGAATTGTTGTCTGCCTGTAGGTTTGATTTGGAAGAACAAAGAGAGGCTGGAAGGAGGTTTACCATAGAAACTCAGATGCATGACTCATTTCATTGAGAAAGCAACAAACAATCTGAGACTTTATTTCTTCTGCTTATTCTAACAACTAGAATGTTGTGGTGCATGGTAGACGGTCCAAGATATTCCTGTGCACTTTTGGCCTCAGCAGGCAGAAACCACACAAAGACTCTTTTGGCTTCCCACATCAGCCACCTTATAAGGATATAGTCAGGGGAGACACAGTCCAAAATGTTCACAGTGAAAGTCTTTCGTCAAACTTCTCTCTGGTCTTATTATTCACTTCTCTGATGCTGCTGGTCATTCGAAAAGACAAAAATTCTGAATGATGGCCATTCTTGGGTGACAGAAGTATTGTCAATTGTTAAGCGGCAGGAATTTAGAAAGGTAACATTATATTCAACATAGAATGTTCTCATGTGATGAGATGTGATATTAACTGCATTTCAAGGATTGACATTTATGTCTTTATTCATGTGCTCTGAAAGGGACACAGATGCACAGATGTTTGGAAAGTCAAAATGTGTTTCATAGGCATTTGTTGCCGGTTGGCAATCAGTTCAGGGTGTACCTGTTCCTCCATCCTGTTACCCTTGTGAGTAGAAGCGGTTTGGTCAATGGATGGATGGATGGATAAATTCACTTGATTTGATGCGACTTAATGACCGTGGGAAAATACAGGTCTTTGCGCAACCCGAGTTGAGAACCCCCTGCAATGTGTCATACATTCCTGCTGTAAATGAAGTGACAAGACAGTTATGTTAATGTCAGTCGAGGCTGCGGGAAGTGAAATAGATTGCCTGTTGACATGAAAGCAAAATGGTGACTTTCATCAGCGCTGTTTGCCATCACGTGAAATATCAACAGTACTGTTCCAGCTCCTGTGTTTAGAAATGCTCCATGATAGCAAATGCCAACCAAGCTTTTGTTCTCACTGTGCAAACTAATGGTGGCTTCCTTCCCACCAGAGCCTGCTGGCCACTGATAGCCCGAGTCCCTCTCGCTGCACACAAATCTACAGCAGCTTGTGTTTATGTGTAAAGTTCTCTCTCTTGTTGAATTCAAATCAGTGATGTGAGGCTGTGAGATGCTCATACAAACTAGTTGGAGCGGTTGTTCTTGTCACAGACACTTGGAGAATGTGGTGATGGCGTTCCTGCTATTTAAAGATGTAACAACAGTAATGTCATAAAACGCACCACTTGAGGTCAGAAGCATTGTGATGATCACAGTATCCCTCAACTTGTTATTTTCTGCATAGGCAGACGGTTTCATGGAAGAAAATGGAATCACAGTCCTTCACAAATTTTCTTTGCTCTCTACAGGTCACCACAGCGTGTCAAACGAGCACCAACTATGAGCTTGTGAGTACAATGCGTCGCGCATGAATGTGCCTCAGACACCTTTACTGACTGACCCTTTTCACCTGCTCATATCCCCATTTCCAATTTCATGATCCTGGAATTGTGTGCAAAGCCACCCACAAACACAGTGAGCAGCTGTAGGAGGGTCAAAGGTCAGACGCTAAAGTAAAGCGGTGTCAAACCCATAATTGTCGGAGGCCATATTGAATATGGTCTACTTGTAGTAATTGTACATTGTATTTCTTTGCTTTGCTTTTAGAATCTTTTCCTCTTTTGTTTGGAAATGTACTTTTATGTGAAGCACATAACCTATATAAATAAAGCTCCCTTCACCGCAACATTTCAACCGTTTCAGGGACAGTGCTTTACTACAGCGGACATCTTATCGTGTTATTAGGATACAGGATGTAGGAAAGTTTAAACCAGGCGTCAAGGAAGATAGTTTTTACTCAACTATTAAATTAATGATAAAGCGGGTTTGGTGATGTAAAAACCTTCAAATTTCAAACCGGTACATTAAATAACACCTATTTAAAAGGCAAAAGAAGAGTGAAGTCTGAGGGCCAAATACATCAAAGCCTTTGGTGGATCGAATCTGGCTTTTGGCCCCTAGGTTTCACACCTGCACTGTAAATCTTGTGCAAAACTTATTTTGTATCGGACTCAGGATGGCATCAAGAATTTCACCAATTTGAAGAGCTGAACAAATTAGGAACATTCCAATCAGTCATTTATTTGCACTTATTTACTTTAGATGTGAGCTCTTTAAAATGACCAATGCTGCTTATAAACAGTCCCAAGTTTTGTTGATAGAGCTGGAGTAAAGACATTGCTGAACTATTTTTCCTGTATACATGTCAGGAGAGATGCCTACATGCTTTCGTTTAGTCTGTACAGTAGCTGTCGTTCACCTCTTTGTCACCAAACCCACGTGGTGTTTTAACCACCATCCCTCACACTCCCACCCATCACATGCACTTCTGTATAAATAATGCTCTTCAAAATAACTAGCGTGGCAACATTTGGAATTTCATGACTAATCAGTCGGTTGTCTGGTTTTTCTCCACAGCCTCCTACTCCTCAGTTGCCTTTAAAGCATGTAGATACTCCGGTAAGTAGCATGTCTTTCTAGCTCCACACATGCTTCCAAAGGTCACACATCCACAGTCTACATCTGCAGTGTTAAATATCAGTTGATTGACGTTCACGTAACCTGGTATGAAAAATATACAGTAGACACAGAGTGACAGGTAATAGATTCTGGACCAATACAAGGAACGTTTTCTGGTACTAAAGTTATGCTCAGGATAATAGTTGTGTGTTCAGAAAAGCTCAAAATCCGTCTTTTAGCTTTTCTTTCTGAACACTCCACAATCTGAAATCAAATGAACTGAAACATGTCTTCGCAGGCGGTATTTCCTCACTTGTTAGTTGTTTGGTCTTTCCGTCATCCATGGACTGAATGTGGAATACATTAAATAAGATTTTCTCTCTGCCAATGGAGAAATTACCAATTTATAGCAACTAGTTGACATACTTGCACTAAAAATGGCAGAACTTATTGTGTTTTTCTCTTTTGGCAACAAGTTGAAAATGATGAGTTGGTATTTAGAATTATAGTGCAATTCTTTTGAATAGATATATTTTTCATGAGCATTCAATGCTGGATGAAGAGATGAAGGACTGATTTTTTTGTTCCCCCTTCCCCATCGAATAACTCCACATACTTTAAAACATACCCACAAAAACGGAACGGAATTGAGATCGGCAAGGAGTCTGGATCAAGGAAGTGCTCTGTCGAGATTTAAAAAATCAAATTCTACCTCTGGGGATGATCAAGGGTAACATGCTGTAAAATGGTGGAATGAACAAAGGGTGCACAACAAGACAATTTTAGCCTCAATGCAACCACAGCTGCAACTACACCAGGATAATGCAGTTCGGTTGAAACTATTTTAAGCTCAGGAACTTCATTCTGAAGGGTAATTACAGTTAGCATCTCATGTTTACAGTACGGAGGAAGTGCACAACAACACTGAACTTGGGAAGAAGGGAGAAACTGTTATGGGCAAGTTGGGAAAAAGCAGAGATAATGAGTCAAAGGGAGGAGCAACTGCAAAGTAGGCAAAGTATGTTGGAAAAAACAACTCCCATTGGTCAAACAGCATCATGCAGCATCTTTGTCCACCATGGGAACTTGCGTGGAGTGCGATGTAGCCTTACCGATCATAGTCATATCCTGCCAAACTTTGTTTTCTCACTTATTTTTGACATTCCAAACAAAAACATCTGGCAGCTAGATCGGCCATGCCTCTCGGCGGCTCTTTTAAGAGGCATTTTCCCTTCCTGCATTTAACATGGAGGTGGAGCACCGGTCCCCTGGTCAACAAGGTAGGCCACGCCCACATCGGAGAGCAAATTTCATGCTCACCATTCAGAATGACATCGAACATGTGTCCGTAACCTTCTGCTAGCGTACTTTTCAATATGTGATGTGTCAGTACAAAGAAAATGTTCCATGATGTCAATTGTTTCAGCATTAACTTATATTTCAAACAGCTAAATTTATTCAAATATGGTCAGGGGAGGACATTTTCCGTTCATCGGGTTAATAGTACAAAATAGATTTTTTTTAATGAGAAATGGATAATTTGCAACAGAGGTGACCAGCAAGCCATGCCTTCCACGAATTCACGTATGAAGGTTTAGTTCTGAGTCAGTTCATTTGAAAAGCTTCTGAAATACATCTAAACCTTTTTTTGATATACCTTACTGTGCATTGTAATTGTTTTCATTATTTTCAGTTCAAGTCAGTGGAAGTCAATTCATTTTCGACCACTGGCCCCTACTGTTTGTAAATATTATGAAAAGGGTGTATAAGTCCTTTGGAATTCCCAAGATGTTTATAAGCGTATTCTAGCTCTGTGCTACATTGTAATGTACATTATAAGGACACATGTATTGGGACACCTGATCATTGCGGGTTTCCCCCTCGCAGTTAAACCAGCTTGCATACATGTTGCTACAAGACCACAGTGTTGTGATGTTATGTGCTGAGCCCTCATTTAGCACACATCTGGTGCTTGTCAGAGCACTGAAGAGGAGGCTTCACATGCCTCTCAAGGCTAGGTTTAGTTGCGGTCTGTGTTTCTTACTGTTGTCATCTGTCCTTCCATATTCAGCGCATCGTCGACTTACTCTATTCCAAAAAGAGGAGTCCGATCAATCCTGTCCTGACACTGTCAAATATCTGAGTCGGCAGTCAAGTAACAGTCAGTAACATGCATTTGTTTGTGAATTATCCCCCCTTCCTGCCTACAGGGGTCTGCCAGGTCCTGCAAGAGTGCCGAGATCAAGCGAAAGCAGTCACGGTAAGACACACCGCGGTCATGCCACATTCACACAAACAAACAAACTTGAACTGACCATGGATGACTTCTCCTTTGATACTCTAGTGAACAATAATGTGGGAAATGAAGCAATTTTCTATAATCTGTGTATAAATCACAACAATTACAATCTCTGCTGTGATAACACAGTAAAGCAAGAGAAAATAATGCAGAACCTGCTTCGTTCTTGCCCATCACCAGGAGTCAAAGTATGGTCCAGGACATGGAGGAAAGCTATGAAGTGGACCTGGTCTACATCACAGAGAGGATCATCTCCTTCTCTTTCCCTGCCACCGCTGAAGAGCGCAGTTACATTGCCCACCTAAAGGAGGTGGCGGCCATGTTGCGTTCCAAACACAGTGAACACTATCTGGTAAGAAATGACCCTGGGAATTAATACATCACTTTTTATGGGGGTATTTCTCATGCATTTTTATTTGCTCTTCCGAATGGTAGGTGCTCAACCTGAGTGAGTTGAGGACCGACCTAGCCGCACTAAACCCCAAGGTAAAAACGGGTAGGCTGCAGGAAAACATGATATGTGAAAAGGTTTTTACACGCTTGGCTTGTGCAGGTGCTAGAGTTTGGCTGGCCAGACCACCACGCGCCTCCACTAGACAAAATCTGCAGCATGTGCAAGGCCATCGACACGTGGCTCAATGGTGACCTGCACAATGTCGTGGTGCTTCACAACAAAGTAAACACGTACAGACAACACAAATCAATTAACATGGACATTACATGCATCACACTATGACCTTTCTGATGTTTCAGGGAAACCGAGGTCGGACGGGGGTTGTGGTGGCAGCCTACATGCACTACAGCAACATATCGGCAAGGTAGTGAACACATTCCCAGAATTCACGATTTGAAGATTGTTGTTGAATGCAATTTTTCTTCTTCAACTTTGATCCCTCGGTCTCAAAAGCCTTGAGGTGTGTGAGAGTTCGCTGTGTGATGAATGAGGCAAAACAATCCATCCCGGCTGGTTTGTTGTTCTGGTTCTGAGAACGAACAGCTCGGGAGAGTCATCATTCCTTAATGGAGTCAGATGGTGTTAGAACTTTGGTGATGCGTACTTACAAACACTGCAGGATAATTCTTCAAAAGATTTCCACAATGCCACTGTTTCTCTCTATTTACAGCGCTGACCAGGCATTGGACAGGTTTGCCATGAGGCGTTTCTATGAGGATAAAGCGCTTCCTATGGGGCAACCCTCGCAGAAAAGGTTTGTTTTTCTCTCACTCCCTCTTAGGAAATGTACGGGCGTCACGCAGTACAAAATATGCACTTTCTGTCTCCGAACCTCCTGCTTTGCCAAGATTGGTCCAAATGTGGTCTATTCCGGGACACAGGAAAAGCATTTTTCTCATATGCAATTTAGTTGGAATTGGGACAATTGTGTGAAAATGTCATGGCATCTACTCTGCTTGTTTGAGGGATTCCACTCATACCAAGAGAGGTCCCAAGAGAGTTTAGCGAATTGCAAATTCTATTTTCCACCACCGTGATTAGTGACTGCAAATGATGTCATCAAGTAAGTTGCAGAATCGCAGAATTTATTAAGAGGGAGATTAGTAAAGGTGACAGACAATAAACAAAGAAATAGTTTCAAAACCTCATTATTGATGGCAGCTATTTGCCACATCAAAAATAATTGTCTCTGCTCTCACCCGCCTGCTATTGAGAATGTGATGTATTAAAACAGGGATGAGCTCTGTTGCTGATGTGTGATTGTACAAGTTTAAGTTTAAAATAAATTATACAAAATATAAGGGGTGTTGGAGTTTGCATGTTCTCCCCGGACCCGCGTGGGTTTTCTCCGGGTCCTCCGGTTTCCTCCCACACTCCAAAAACATGCATGGCAGGCAAATTGACCACTCCAAATTGTCCCTAGGTGTGAGTGTGAGAGTGACTATTGTATGTCTTTGTGTGCCCTGCGATTGGCTGGCAACCAATTCAGGGTGTCCCCCGCCTCGTGCCCGAAGACAGCTGAGATAGGCTCCAGCACTGCCCGCGACCCTAATGAGGAATAAGCGGCACGGAAAATGAGATGAGAGATGAGATAAGGGGTGTTCACACATCATCTTTTACTGGGCGTTCACACATAAAAAGTTATACTGGCATAGCCCGTAATACAGTTTATACAGGAGCAAATTGAACCCTGCTCAGGGAGGTTTAAAAATTCACTCTGGAGTAAATGCTAGTTTGAGAAGCAGCGCTGATTTGAAATAGGACGTGTGAACGCTTCAGGGGTAATAGACTCGTTATGCGTGACAATTGTTGATGACATACAGTATTTTGTGCTCTGTTGTACTTCTGCCATATTTCCTCTCTCCCTCATCCTTTTATGGTGTCTGGTAGACAAGAGAGTTCATTTGTCTGTATAAACCATGGTTTTTGATATGTCACAAACAAGGCAGAGAAAAGGAAGTACAATTTACTCATGTGCATGTTTTACTTCCATATTATTACTGTCGTATTGCACGGTCGCAGAACCTGCCGTATGAACGCAAGTGGGTTTGCACTGGGGTTAACATGCTTCCCTTGAGTAAGCAGCTTTATAAGTGTGATCACTCCACAAAATTGACACTTTTGTAAGATATATCATAACAAATTACATTAGTGCCGCACAGATAAGTATATTATGTCATGAGGCATTAAACTGCACTCTTCTCCTTTTCCTTTCAGGGGTCGCCACAGCGAATCAATGTCCTCCATCTAACCCAGTTTTGTGCATCCTCTTCTCTCACACCAGCTACCTTCATGTCCTCTTTGACAACATCCATAAACCTCCTCTTTGGCCGTCCTCTCGGTCTCCTGCCTGGCAGTTCAAGGCTCAGCATCCTTCTTCCGATGTAGTCACACTCTCTCCTCTGGACATGTCCAAACCTTCTCAGTCTGGCCTCTCTGACTTTGTCTCCAAAGCCTCTAATAGTAGTTGTCCCTCTAATGTACTCATTCCTGATCCTATCCAACCTGGAAACTCCCAAAGAAAACCTCTACATCTTCAACTCTGCTACCTCCAGCTCTGCTTCTTGTCTTTTCTTAAGTGGCAGTGTCTCCAGTGCAAACATCATGGCTGGTCTCACCACTGTTTTATACACTTTTCCTTTCATCTTGGCTGAAACCCTTCTATCACACATCACACCGGACATCTTTCTCCAGATGTCCTGCCTGGACACGCTTCTTCACCTCTTTTCCACACTCTCCATTGCTCTGGACAGTGGACCCCAAGTACTTAAAATCCTCCACCTTCTTTATCTCTTCTCCAGGCATTATACTGCATTACATGACATAATTTCAAGTTAGAACTTCAACACACAAAATTAACCATTTCCTTCTTTCTTTCCTTCCTTCATTCCTTCCTTCCTTCCTTCCTTCCTTCCTTCCTTCCTTCCTTCCTTCCTTCCTTCCTTCCTTCCTTCTTCCGTTACTCCCTTCCTTTCTTCCTCCCTTCCGCCATTCCTTGATTTCTTCCTTCCTTCCTTCCTTCCTTCCTTCCTTCCTTCCTTCCTTCCTTCCTTCCTTCCTTCCTTCCTTCCTTCCTTCCTTCCTTCCTTCCTTCCTTCCTTCCTTCTATCTGTGAGATCCCAGATAACTCAACCATCTGGCTCCCATCAGCGGATCAATGCTTTCGCCCTCCTTATGTTCAAGGTCATGTCCTGTATCTTCCTCACAACGATGTTTAACAACCAGGCCCTGTACCCCCAACCGTTCACAACATTTCACCCCAGAATGTTCCACAGTTAACCAGGGAGGAATAATCTCAGGAAACAGAAGCAGTATTTTTTTGGGGCAGGGAGCTGTAGGCATAAAAAGCAAAGTGGCATATAAAAGGTAACATATGTTAGCCTCACAACTGAGAAACTCTGCCTTCCCTGTGTGAAGGTTGCATGAATTTGTGTAGGGATTTCATTACACTTTACAAATAGGTGCACATTTAATGTACTGAGTCCCAAAATGATGCACCTGACAAAAAATGAGGAAAAGAATACATCCAAGTTGACTCTGCTCAACGCTTTCTTTGATCTTCAGGTATGTGCAGTACTTTAACGGGCTTTTGTCGGGAGACATAAAAATCAACAACAAGCCCCTGTTCCTGCACCACGTCATCATGCACGGAATTCCCAACTTTGAGTCCAAAGGTGGTGAGTGTGCACCCAACAATTATTATGTAGTAATTTAGTGTTGTAAGAAACAAAAAGAGTTAAAAATCAATTCTGTTTGTCCTATTCAGGCTGCCGTCCATTCCTAAAGATTTACCAGGCGATGCAGCCGGTCTATACGTCGGGAATATAGTACGCAATCATTGCCAACTGGTCAGTTTGGTGGAGCTTTAAATTCATTTTTTATGAGATGCTGTTGTCGTTACACAGCAACGTGCAGGGCGACGGCAACACCAGCATTTGCATCACCATTGAACCAGGCCTCCTCCTCAAGGGCGACATCCTGGTGAGCGATTCCTCCTTGCTCATTCTCTTCACCCCTGATCATTTAGATGTCTTCACGCCACCCGCACTTCTTTCTCCACTAACCTGTCGCAGCTCAAGTGCTACCACAAGCGCTACAGAAACCCCACCAGGGATGTTGTCTTCAGGGTGCAGTTCCACACGTGCGCCATCCATGACCTGGGAGTGGTGTTTGGGAAGAGCGAATTGGATGAGACGTTCAAAGGTGATGTGTGGGAAAATCCATATTGGAATATAGTCATTTGACAGAAGTTACAGAAAAGATGGAAATATGTATGTGACTTGGTCTGATAAAGGTATGGAAGCGCTGTTGTCGAAGCATTGAGACCCTCAGACAGTGGGCTTAAAGAGTTTGACGGTTCTCTTTATTTGTAAGTAGGTTCGTTGTCAGATCTCCCAGGCAGGTGACGTGCAGAGCTTGATCGCGGCGTGGAGTTGAGCAAGTCGCACTGTGATGTCCGGGATGAGTCTGAGATGATTCTGCCCCGTGGTTCGTTCGTCCCGCGACAGCTCCTTTTATACAATTTTCAAGCGTGTGCTATGCGTCAGGGTGAGACGCACATCAAGGAGATCAAGGAATTGAAAGACATGAAAGGGTTGAAAGGCGCACTTCAAAATTATACACGCGTGTGACGCAACAGGCTCTGTGGAGTGAGTGCAGCAAGTTCAAAGACAATAGTTTTTAATTGAACCCCCATTTTTAAAGGCTTTTTGATTTGTATTTTCAAGAACGAGCATTTGCAAATTGGCTGCTTTGTGCCTATTTAGAAGCATCCCATCATCCACTATTCACCAAACTCATCTAGTCACTGCTTTTGCACTGAGGCTAAGCAACTCAGAGCATAAGGTTCATTGAATGACAAAAAGCATATTGCTGCCATCCAGTGCTGCCTATAGTTAATGACAAACGTTTTGGGGTGACCATCAATTGAATGCGGATTTTCGGTATGCGCAGCAAAGCCCAGTCTCGATCCCTCACAACTAGCAGAGTTTCATTCCTGGATTAATAAGGTTTTTACTGATACATTTTTACTCTTTTAAATGAATTTCTTTCTTTGTACAGATGAAAGATTCCCGGAATATGGAAAGGTCGAATTTGTTTTTTCTTATGGGCCACAGAAAATAAAAGGTAACATCTTTTTTATCTTTTTTTGCTTATAGTTACTTATTGTTCCTAAATTTATGAGTCACATCCCTGTCATGACATTTGTTCCTCAGGCCTAGGCCATCTGGAGAACGGACCAAGTGTCTGTGTGGACTACAACACTCAGGATCCTTTGATCCGTTGGGACTCATACGAGAACTTCAGTCATCGCGGTGAAGGAGGGGCGGATTATCATCACGGTACACACACACACACACACACACACACACACACACACACACACACACACACACACACACACACACACGCACACGCACGCGCAGATACACACACAGATACACACACACACGCATACACACACATATATACACCTATCGATACTGTAGACTTCTCAATGGCAGTCAGTGCAGTATCCCAATCTACAGTACTTTACGTTGTCACAGAAACCCGTTTTATTTTTATGGACTTCCTCTGAGGGACGTTGTAGTAATTGCAGCATTTCAAGAAGCACACGAATTGCAAATTGTTTTCTATTTTAACAAGCACTCTGTTGGAAGACTCATAATAATAATAATAATAATAATAATAATAATAATAATAATAATAATAATAATAATAATAATAATGTAATTTCTTCAATTTAAGTCTTTTGATTGCCAAGTCATGTGGAAGACTTTGTTTTTCCACAATCTGAGTAGAATTCACAATAAATAGTATCAATTTTCAGTCTTGTAGGATAGTTTCTGAGAAGAGTATATGTGCCCTGCGGGTGATATTTGTATGATGGGATACGCTCACAATGTTGTTTACGAGTCCCCATCATGTACAGTACTCATAGATCGAAAGTGTTTCTTGACATGGACAATGTATCAACACGTCGCTGCACAGGCGACACAATTACGGTACACATTTACAGAGTCAGACTTGTTCTTTTGTTCTGGGGTTCAGGCGTTGATGTCCGTCCGAATCTATGTCGCTTAACCCACTGGCGCCTTGATTAACCCCAACCTTGGACACGTTAGGAGCTCAGCAAATTACTATTCAAATCTTGAGTACTTGGTATTTTTACACTGTAATGCAATCGTCTTTGTCAGCTTGACTTTGCTCTGCTAGTAACCCTGATCCCTGGCAGCTGTTGACACACAAGTCAGAAGGCCGGTATACAGCTGAAATATCTAATGGAAACTTTGAATGTTTCAGGAACTGTTGTCTTAACAACAAAAATGTGTCAAGTTTAAATACAAACATCTGATTCTTCAAGACAAGGGCACATCAGACAAAGAAATCAAAACTATGCAGAAATTAAATTTATTGACAAACAAGGCATATGATTTACCATTACTCCGGATTTGTTTGAAAGGACTGGAATTTTTGTGTGACATTCAGAAGTCTTCAAGGCTGTCTTGTTTACAACCCATGCCCTATTTGGCCGTGCCGTGCCACTAAACATGTCTCAAATAGCAGGACAGTGACAGCAAGGGACACAGCCAGGCAGGCAGTCAGGGCGAGGCAGACACCGCCAGTTTTATGTGTGGACCCACACAAGTCATTTTGTTTGCCTTTGCGAGGACTGATTGAAGGAAAATTGTGAAGAGAAGCTGAAACACAAACCTTTTTTTGGCTGGTGAGTCCAACTGTGAGCTCTTCGTCGATGTGAATGCTTGCATTTCGAGGCATCAATTACCTTCCAACCTGGTAGTCAGCCATATTGTGGTTCATAATAGCAATGGTCAATATAAAAATGTTGACTTTTCATGTCTTTAAATGTATATTTTATGATCATTTAAAATATGTC
This sequence comes from Hippocampus bargibanti, assembly GCF_051943395.1. NCBI lineage: Eukaryota > Metazoa > Chordata > Actinopteri > Syngnathiformes > Syngnathidae > Hippocampus > Hippocampus bargibanti. The sequence goes on from NC_142734.1 coordinate 16,872,464, forward strand.
ATTAGTGTTTTTTGTAGCCCATCATTTAACCTTACATTGTCGTGTATAGTTATAATGTTTTTGGAAACAAATTCCACCTTATCTTGAATGTAACCATTATTGCATAATAATAATAATGAGAACAATAATAAAGGCGCTGCCTGCCTTTTGTGCGGGCAGCGTGCGATCGGTTCCCACTCAATGGCTTACATTCTAAGAAAAAAAGTAAAGTTTGCTTGCATCTCTAAATAAGAAAATTACTCAAGAATTGTTGACCAGTGTACTGTAATTGTTCACTTCTCAAATGCCTGAATATAAAAGAAAATGCTGCTTGCCTTAAAATTAATGACATCTTTTACATTATGTTGCAATATGATACAACATATTTATCTCATATGATGTGGGATACTAAGGAATGAAGTAACTATTTTTCCTGACAATACAATATAATAGCAAACATATTAATTTATATACATATATTTAACATATATTTAACAAACATATAATTGAACAACAGCTGATGCAGTAAAAAAAGCGCTTAACATGGACAACAGGAAATCAAGTAGGGCTAATAAACAAGGCTAATTAGACATGAAGAAGTAGGACCATGCATGGTTACTTCTTGTGTGAGCCTAAAGGCTACACAGTAAGACTCTACTTGTGAGTTATAAACGTAATAATATGACAACTTTTATTGTGAATTTGTCTTCATGTCTTATCACTCCGCAATCAAGACTACAGGAGCCCATACCGGCACATAACTGACCAAATATACTGCAGCCAAACTAAGTCTGCAGAAATGGAAAGCAGTGAGGTATTTCAAAATGTGTGCTTGTGTGTGCCACACGAGAACAAAATGTTTTGAGCTGGACTTGTCACTGACAGCAGAGTGAGCCGCAGCAGCAGGTTCAGGTCCCAGCCGGCCTCCAAAACCTGCTTTGGCTGTGTTCTTTCCTTCATGCCTTCTTTCTGCTCTGAATATCTATTTAGGAATGACCGCGTTACTGATCGTATATCCTCCGAGCATGGAGATAAATGTAAATTAGAAGTGTAACATGTCTTTAACATGACATCATCCTGAAACCCCTCTTGGTAGGTGACACCAATATGGACACATCGCGTTACCGCTAAGGAGTGACTGATGGATAGAGCAGGAGGCAGGCTTTGCTCATATGAAACCAGTCACTCACGGATTCACCCACTGCGACACATGTTGTCACGTCATATCTCTATGAACGTTCCACTCTTTAACAGAGAACTGCAATGGGTTATTATTTCCCTTGAAGATTTTGTAAGATGGGCTTGTCGGAGCCTCATGTGACACAAACAAGTGTATGGGATAAGTGAGACAGCTGTCAGTCACCTTCTGCTGGCATGTAGACTGGATGACGACTCACCCATATCAAAGCTAAATGTCACATACATTGGGGAGGTGATATCACTGTGTGTCCACACATGCCTGTCAGCATGTATAATTGTGAGTTGCGTTTAAGAAGAAACATCAACCTCCATCATTCACATTTTGGTTGTGTTTTTTTCATCTTAGATCTGAGTTGCTTTAGCTTCTAATTCCAGACTTTCGATCAAAAGACACTGAAAACTGCTTATGCTTTTAAGAAGTAAAATTGCCTTTTATCAAATTCAAACTGCAGGTCCAGAGGTAGATGTTGTAAACTAAATATTACTTCCGGGTTGAGTGAACGCTGGCGCGTGTGGCTGCCGCTGCTCACCCGCAGAAAAAATATCCTGTGACTGTAAAGTGTCCTAGAGAGTTTTGAAAGGCGCTTATAAATTAAATGTATTATTATTATTAAATACAGTATGGCGGCCTGGTAGTCGAGTGGTCAGCACAACGGCTTCACAGTGCAGAGGTCGCCGATTGCGTCCCGGTCCGGCCTCCCTGTGTGGAGTTTGCATGTTCTCCCCGGACCCGCGTGGGTTTTCTCCAGGTCCTCCGGTTTCCTCCCACACTCAAAAAAAAAAACATGCATGGCAGGCAGATTGACCACTCCAAATTGTCCCTAGGTGTGAGTGTGAGAGTGACTGTTGTTCGTCTTTGTGTGCCCTGCGATTGGCTGGCAACCAATTCAGGGTATCCCCCGCATCGTGCCCGAAGACAGCTGAGATAGGATCCCGCACCCTCCTCGACCCTAATGAGGAATAAGCGGTACGGAAAATGGATGGATGGATGAATACAGTATGTGGTCCAAAACTGGTCAGACCTGTAAATTTCAGGGGTAGCGCTTAGCGTATAAACCTTTTTTAGATTTAATAAAAATGCTCCAATGCAACAGCTCGCAGCATAGAATGGAATGGACGGGCCCATTCATTGTGTTCTATTATGTTCAAAGTGTGACAAGTGAGCCTGTTCCGCCAGCAGTTTGATGTGAGCATGTCGTACTATTTCCTCCAGAATGGTTGACACATGAGAGGTGTACTTTGGCTCATGAGTGATGCCTTTGTTTCTCCAGACTTTATTTTGCCACGAATATACCTTGGTTTTCTCTGTCCGTAACGTCTGATTGCCAAGTATGGCCCTTTTTTGTGCACGGTGTTGTCAAACTATTTTTTTACTTCTGCTGGTGTTGTTGGTGTTTATTCACCAAGAAAAGGGATCTGCTATATGTTGCTTTCATTCTCTTACAGACTGGCGACAAAAACTATCTCAAGCCTTTTTGAAAGCAAATAATATTGGTAAATGTCATATTTTTCTTTGGTCTTAAAAACTGAAAGTTCAATCACATTTTGTTTTCATTGTAATCCATTGTTCTGTTATGTAAAGGCAACTTCACAAACATTGTCCAAATACTTCTGGACCAAACTGCATGTACTGTACACCTTACTTTGTACTCAACTGGCCACCTGGGCTTTTGACACAGCAGTGACACACAGTGCTCAACTGCTTCTATTTATAACAAACCATTAGCCACTTTTGTGAAAATGGCTTTTTAATGGCTGCCAAGTCTGAAATGTGCCAATGAGACACCAAAGCTAGTGCTTGTGTTTGGGAGTGAGTGTGCGGACCTGCAACCAATACCATTCATTGAAAGGTAAACAGAAATTCACTAGTCGAACAAGCATGTGCAACAGCATTTGGTGAGCACTGCCCGGATGACTCACCTGATCTAACGTCTGTGTAAGCTCTCAGTCCTACAGGAGTGGTCCATTGATAAAAAGGTTTCTTCAGTCGTCATCTGTACTTCTTTGAAGGTGTCGGACATTTCGCTTCTTATCCAAGAAACTTCGTCAGCCAACTAAAGTCTTACTGGTAGTTTAGGCCCTATATATATATATATCCCTACTGTCCAGACATGGTGGTGCCGGACTCTGCTATGATAGGTCTCTGCGTAGGCCTTGACTTTGAAATCTTCAGGCTGTACAGAATAAGCAGTATAGAAAATGGATGGGTGCAATGTCAGTTATGTGGCTTAAAGGGCAACCGACACCTTTTTTTTTGTTTCCGAACTGACATCAGAAAAACGTTTTATAGCATCTAAAATACCCAAAACACGCATCCTGATATTTTTAGTCAAATGCAGGACACCAATAAAAATGACTTAAAGTCATTTAAAAATGACTGCGAATTGGGGATTTTCAGAAAGTCTCGCCCCCAGTTCGTGACGTCACGCCAAGACGTCTTGCCCTGCTCGAAAATTAAAACAATGGCTTCCGATTCTGAGAAGATGCTTTCTTGTTACTCATCCAGTTATGAATATGATTCAAATAGTTCTGAAGAGGAAAGCATACATGTTTGCAATCGATTAAAGATGTCATTCCGTGTCATTTTGAGGCATCTGGACTGAAATGTAGCGTCCCATAAAATGCACAAGATGGCACCCAAGCTCCGTTGGAAATGGGCTGATTTGTCTGCTGGGAATTTGTGTCAGTGAGTATCAAATAGTAGTCTTGGTGCAACACACAACGATTCACCATCGCATTATTTATGTGTTTTCCTTCTAATTTCGCCATCAACACGGATCAACACGAAGTTTTCAGACCAAACAAAGTACCCAAAATGCATTGTGTGTTGCTTTCTCAGTCAGTGATGATACCAACCGTGATGTCACGGTAGGTATTGTCACCAACTCAAAAAACAAGACTTCCTGAATATTCAGCGCAAGTCTTAAAACGTAAAATATAGCTATATGCGGTGGAATCTTTGTAAAATACGCTCAGTAGAAGTCATTTGAAGTGATTTTATAAATAATGGACACAACTTGTCCGGAGGCGTCGGCTGTCCTTTAAAGTAAAGCAGCAGCAATGTTGATGCCTCAGAGAAATCCTTTACTATGACCACCAAAATATCCAATGGCGCTGCAAGGCACCTAACATGTAGTTATCACTCACAATAATGCCAAAGCTTAAATTAGATCAGGTGAAAATTGTAAAGAGCAGTACATTGGGGAGACTAAACAAATTCTCAAAAAAAGACTTTATCAACATCGCATATATATATATATATATATATATATATATATATATATATATATATATATATATATATATATATATATATATATATATATATATATATATAGTGGTGGGCCGTCGCGGCCAGCAAGGCCTTCTGTGCTGGCCTGACATAATTAGACATCATTATCATAATTATAATAAAAGTTAATTTCATTAAAAAAGTATTTTTTTTAAAATATATATATAATTATTCTACATACTGTTTTCTTGATGTTATATTATGTCCATTTGGTTATGCTCCTTTCAGTGTTGTAGTTTTAGGTCAGAGTTTTTAATCCAATATGAATTCAGCTAGTTTGTGTCGCCAGGCTGTATGAAATCTGACCGACGCCTTCAGAATCTACAGTGAGGGCGTCTGTGCGCTGTACATGAACGGGCACATGTAGTTGATATACAGTTGCGATAGCCAATCAGATCACGAGTTGGCACAGTAAGGCCAGCGAGAGGGCCTCGCGTTGAACATGACGTACGCGTCCTGTGATTGGATACTCACTTTACCTCAGCCCTCAGGGGAGGCAGCGCTATGCAAATCAACCAAGCTGACAACAGATCAGACCCGGAAACTTTAGCAGAAAAACCAAGTATATCTACTCATTTTTTTAACCCACAATCGCTGAAGGAGAGGACAACTCGCTGTCGCATGTAGGTAAGCCTATTCTTAAGAACAAATGAAAAAGATTTGTTTACTTTTATTTTCAACAAATAGTTAGTTTTGTGAACATCTTGTTGTTTTTCTTATATTAAACTGACATTTTGTAATTTAGCGTAAAATCTTGTTAAAGATTGCATATTCTTGGTGGACTTCATAAAACTTTGTGGACAAATGATTTTAAATTTCCTTTTATTTTTAAGTGTTTGCAGTATCACGTATAGTGACAAGTTCTAATTGCTGATGCAGATTTATTGATGTGTAATTGCTCCGGAAAATAGCCTGTGTTGTAGACGATTAAGGTGATTCCACGCCCAGTACTGCATGCGTGTGATTTTGTAAATGATATCTCCAGCCGTTGTGTCATAAATTATGGTATTACGAGGGATATTTGTTCAAGCCTGACTAAGCAAGACTTCACTGAAGGCCTAGGTGGGAAATGCACGGACTGCCACTGATATATATATATATATATATATATATATATATATATATATATATATATATATATATATATATATATATATATATATATATATATATATATATAAACATATATGTTAAACAGGTTTTTGTCCCCATAACCACATATAAACGAGAGCACACACACACACACACACACACACACATACACACACACACATATACGCGTTTATATGCTTTCTGGTGACCACTTATCGGATCATCACCTCTGGGGACCACCCTTTCTGAAACTTTTTTGTTTTCTTTATGGGGACCAGGTTTTTTGTCCCCATACGTCAAATGGTCCCCAGGACGTGACTGTGTAAACAGGTTTTTGTCCCCATAACAACATATAAACGAGAGCACACACACATATACACACACACACACACACACACACACACACACACATACGCGTTTTTATGCTTTCAGGAGACCACTTCTCGGATCATCACTTCTGGGGACCACCCTTTGTGAAACGTTTTTTATGTTTTCTTTATGGGGACCAGGTTTTTTGTCCCCATACGTCAAATGGTCCCCAGGCAAAAGAATGCATTTACAAACATCACCAGTGTGACAATTTCATATTTGACAAACTTTAATATTTATTAGTATCAGAATTTAGTCGTGTATGTGTATGCATAAATCATGTACATGTGCATGGAGAATTGGATTGGATTGGATTTGCCTTTATTAGTCTCACAGTGGAGAAATTTACATTTCACAGCAGCAAAGTGATGAAAGGAATGAAAGTAGAAAAACAAAATACATGAGCTGCTGGAAAGGCAGCCACTCTCGCGGCGCCGTCTTGAAGTCAAAAGAACAAAAAAAAACTAAATAACAAATAATATGACAGCATAGAGACAATATGACAAATCAAAGACACAGAGAGACATTCATTCTTCAGGACTTGCTGTACCCTCTTTGTGATGACATGAAGCAGTTCTAGATGAAAGAGGAGAGGATCAAAGCGTCTTTCCACCAGTGGATCAGGGACATGACAATCACATTTTTATCTTCATACTTTATATTACTGTACGCTCTTAAGTGTATCTAACTAATGATTGTTTACATTTTTGAAAATCATGCTTAGTGAAAAACATATTTTTTCATTTAATACTGTACATCTTTTGGGGCCTTGGGAGGGTGCCGAGGAAAGAGACCTTGATAATTCACTTTATACTGCGACATCATGAGGTTGACAGATGGGTTTTCTGTGTAGCCACTCCCCTGCTGCTGGGAAGAATCAAGTGGTGGCGTGGCCATGCCTCTCTGATGTCAAATGCATTTCTGGTGATGGGAGGGCACAGAGAGGGGAGCAGCAGCAGAAAGCTAACTCTTTTTTAATGTGGAAGTAAATGCTTAGTTTGCATAGTTTTTGAAGAGGGAGAATGATAGAAAATCAAATCGACAACAGGTAAGGAAGACTTTTCCATGGCAACATCAGAAATATATGGTTCAAGCTAATTATATCATTCCTTGCCATGGGAATCAAGCAAAGGGACATTTTTGTTTATAGTTGTCCTTCTGACTTCCTGTTGACATGATGTCTGAAATAACTGTTTGGAGTGACGCACCATCTGTCCCTTGGGGTCACACTACCATATACCAATCAGCTGTTGTTGGTGTGTACTTGTCATGGGTTTCCATTGCTATGTGTCGACTACTTTAGAATGGGGATGAGGCTTTTTCTTGCAAATATGAGTGTTATTGCTTACAATTTGAGCTACATTAAAGTATATTCATTCGGTTGCCACCAACTTGACTTTACTAAGCTTGTCATGCCCTTGTTACGATGATACAAATGCAGCCTGTACGACCGGAGACAGAGTCATTGTGCGTTCTACACACTTGGTCAATATAGATGATTCAGATTCTTTGCCCAATACCAGATTTGCAACTGCTAAATTCATCTTCACAGCCTGGACAAAGGATAGTTTGTTTCTGAACTTCAGTACAGATGAAAGACAGTAATCTGTCAGTATTCTGTTTTTCGGTCAGTGTCCACGCTGGTTTGCATCAGATTGAATTGGTCGTCAGTGAGGCATTGGTGGCACCGCCTTTAGCCCTGTAAACTTTCTATTATTAGTTCAAGGGGGCGGTGCTCTCTCGTTGCCAGGCTAAAACTCAAGGTTTAAAAAAAGACTTCCAGAGCTTCCTTGAGCTGATGGGCAGAGTTATTTACTCCTTTACAAGTGTTGTTTAAATGTGCACAGAGAATTACAGTAATCATTTTTTAATCTGCTTTTCAGATGTTGTTCACAGTCAAGGTCCACTTGATGGAAGCCTGTATGCACAGGTCCGAAAGAAAGACTCCCTGGAGGGAGTCGTCACCGTCAATGGCCTCCCGGTCCTTGGAGACCCCTTGACTGCCCCTGACAACCCTTTGCAACACCCAAACCACCCCATTCAACCATCAGAACATACCCTTCCTGTAATAGGCCACGCCTCTCTCCCTACTGTCGACCACACTCTGTCGGTGAGCAGCGACTCGGGAAACTCCACCGCCTCCATCAAGACAGACCGCACAGAGGAACACAGTCAGTCTCTGCAAGGGGGCTCAAATCACTGTAACACAGTAGTAAGTCACCCGTCCCTTAGCCCCCAGGAGAAAAGAGAACTAGAACGGCTTCTGAGCGGACTTGAGGAGCCTGTTCATCAACGACAAGTTTATTTGTCTACTTCAACCAGTCCGGGAGGGGGTGTCCGACACCTGGTACCTGCACAGGTGCATGTCAACGGGGGTCACACCAGACTAATTGGTGTCCCTTCTACAGAGGAACGTGAGACAGATATTCTTGATGACGAGCTTCCCAATAGCCAAGAGGGCAACAGTGTGGACAGTTTGGGCACACTCTCATCCTTAGAGGGCCAAGCCACACCAGGTGACCTCTACTATCACTCACAAGCCCCTGTCAAGAACGATGCCCACCAGCTTGAATCGTGTGTTCTCAACGATAAATTGAGTGTGATGCCTGTGCACAGACTACAAACGCCCACTGCAATGCAGGAGCGCAGTGCCTCTGTGTCACCACCGGGGGGTTATAACAATTTTCACAATGGAAGTGGAATGTATCGCTCACAGTCCTTTGGTAACGCGCCTATGAGAAGTCCTGAGTCCAACCCTAAACTCATGCCCAGGGCCCCTGAGAGGAGCACGAGTAGCAGAGAAGCTGTTCAAAGGGGACTCAGTACATGGCACCAGTACAGCTTCCAGGATGATCCTTTTGGCCCGCCCCTGCAGTCCACCCATAGCTTGCCACATTTTCCCTCTTCAGCTTCTCAAAGGGACATTGAGCAATCCATTGAAGCGCTCAACATGCTAATGCTTGACCTGGACCCGATCAACTCGCACATGTCCAAGTCGCACAGTGCTCCCCCTGGAGAAAATACCTTTGGTTCATCACCTGTGCCCTTCTCCCAGACACTCACAAGGCCATCATACCAAGCTGACTCGGCCATCCATGGCTACAGCTCCTCTGGGGCTTTCAATAATACTTTGCATCAGCCACCACACGTGACTGTGAGAACTTTTCCCAACCAGAGCCCTCTTGTGGAGTCTCCGGCACACTCCTCTCAAAGGCCCAGCCCCATTTTACAACACCACAGCACCACACCTTCATACACACCTGAGCCCTACATGCATACATGTCAAGCACTGCACGAGTTCCAATTGGATCCCTCCACAAATGTCCATCCACAGTTGAAGCCTGCGAATTTGTACATGGTCGGCACGGTGTCCCACTCTCCGGACCTACAGGGCTCATCTACCTACCCAGGCTGCAGTGAGTCCTCCTCTCCACTTCCTGTTCTCACCCCTCAACCGAAGGAGACCTCCTCCTCCTCCTCTTTACCCCAAGAGCAGGATGCTGAGGAGGGGGCGTTGAACCTAGAGGGCCTGGTTGCTCACCGCATTGCCGGTAAGTCTGGGCTCTGTCAAACTGTAACATAATTGCATCATTGATATGCCAGACAAGGCTCAGTAAATGTCTCACTGGTGTCAGAGTTTAATCTGTAAAGTTTCAACTCAATCTCCCTATGTGGGCCAACGAGGAGCATTATAGCAGATCAGTGCACATATAATTAGCTCTGCTGCTAAAAAGAAAATAAAGTCAAGCATGAGAGTGCAAGGAAGCTTTTGAGATCCCGGTTTTCATGAGTTCACCTTAAGGTACTCAGTGGAAGCGCTATACTGCTCCCAAGTGGATTTAAATTGCACATACAGTACCTTGTTTTCATACGCGTTCAACATGCCGCTTTATTAATTCCATGGAATATTGTTTCACATGCAGATTGCTTCAGTGCAACATTTGCTTTTCAGTCTGTTGCTTTCTTTCGTTGTGTTTTTATTCTCAATTTCTATGCTATCACACACTGATCGGACACACCTCTTCCCACCACTTCTTCCCTTGCCTGTCTTCCTCACCTTCTTCTTCATCTATCTTCCGCCTGTCCACTATTCACCACCCTGATTTCTTGCTCCGGCATCAGAGTACAACGCTCGTATCCGGGACATCAGTGAAAGCGTAACACCGGAACAGTCTGACCGCCATCGCTCCTATTCCTTCTCCGGTTTGTCGACAACCACTCACTTTTAGTTGCTTCTTTCTTTGTTGTTATTTTCTTTCACATTTTTCATGGAACATTTTGGACATCATTTCCAATTCATATTCATTCATTTTACATTGAACAGTTATGATTGCCCACATTATTCAATGTGTGCGGGGTTCGCAGGGGTACGCTCGAGGGCAATGACCCCAGAAGTAAGCCAGGAGACAGGCCGCCGTAGAACCACCAGTGAGGGTCAGTACCACAGTGGACATGACAACAAGCCAGATGGCCGTCCAATAGAGTTCAGCACCAGTCTGCCCTACAACACAAGAGGAAGACCCGGCGAGGTACATTTATTAGTTTCATCCTCCCTTTAGCGGCCCAGAGTTTGGCAACAAAAAATAAAAATCAATAAACATTCTCCAATATGCCATTGTTTCTTTCCTCTCTAATTCTGTTTACTTGACTTGTTTCTGGCAGGGTACCGTGCACAGCTACCGGGATGCATTTGAGGACAGCGATTTTGTCATCAACAGTCCTGTGTTGGGAGGCTGTGGTAAGAATTTCATTTGAATATCAAACTTTAATCCTGTCACCAAAGAATATGTACATTCATTTCCAATGTTGAGCAGATTCTTTACTTACAGACAGTGTAGGTGTTCAAATAAATACCTGACATGTTTCGGCGACGTCACCGAAATGCACCGAGATGCAGATGCATGACATGTTTCGGCGACGTCACCGAAACATGTCAGGTATTTATTTGAACACCTACACTGTCTGTGAGTAAAGAATCTGCTCAACATTAGATATCAAGTAGACAGGATGAACTTAGTACAACGATACATTCATTTCCATTCCATTGTTTTGCGAAAGCAGCAAAGATTATGTCGTTATTAGCATTGAAGAACTTTAATAAAAAGTTTACAAAACACAACTCAAACTCACACACACATTGGCAGGAAATAATAGTATAACAGCCAGAAGGGAAATAAATAACCATTTGACTGGAGATACTCTCTCCAATCATTGAAAGTTAAAAACACCTAAAAATGAAATAATACACCTTTGACTACTTAATTAGCAATTTCAATAGCAAACAAAATAAAGCCTCTGCTCACAGTCGTAAACTTCCCACACTGATTCTTGCCAGAAGGCAATTTTCCCCACACTAATGCCAACGAGTGTGTCATTGGTTCCCAAAATATCATCACTTGGCATCCATCCCATCACTTTTAAGGTCCCACACTTGTGTCTTGCGGCTGGACACAAAGGCCTCTCGACATCAGCCCAGGCCTCAAATGTCAACTGCTCCTTGTCTGTCCAGCGCCAGCCCCCTAGGAAGAAACGCAGACCCACCCAGACATGCTCAGTAAAAAGGTTCTTATCCAGCTCTGCCTGGATCAACAGCATGTCTGTCTGTGATGTCACGCTGGCCAAGTCACTGTGCCTCTCCCTACAGTGTTCCAACGCTTCCTCCCAGCTCGCATTCTCCCTCACGACAATGGCACCAAAACAAAAAAAGGGGTGCAGCTGGAGTCGATTTGCATTATGAATCCTGTAGTTGATAATCAAGCCGGCATCTTCATTGTTATTATCATCTGGCTGCCCTATTTCCCAGAGAATTGCAGATGCATCACCACCCCCCGACCACATCCATTTGTTTTTGTCAGCGTCAACCTTCACCAGTCCGGTCCAGAAACTCAACACGTCTCTCATTTCACGGAATTTCCTGATTTCCTCATCGTTAACAGCCGGAGCCAGATCGGTGTAAAATTCACGGCAGTAGGTCTGGGCGTCGTTCCATGTCATTCTCTCGTTCACATAAACGTACTTTCCTGAAATGGTGGACAATGTCTGTAAGAGTAAGAGGTAGGCACATACTTGCACTCTTGCCATCATCTTTTCAGTCCAACTTTGCACTCTTCGCACGGGCTTTAAAGATCTTGGGCGGTTGTTTGTGTGCCCTCACAGGATTTGCATCGGCCTGTGATTATGTAAACGGATGAAAGCTTGGCCTCACAGCAAATAACATACAGCAGCTGTGTGCAAATATTTGTAGGAAGTCCCTCAGAGGTATACTGGAGTTCATGACAAAAATACAGTAAAGTCTCGTTATATCGATATTCTCGGGAGTGGGAAAAAATATAGATATAACCGGGACTATCGATATATCCGACCCTGTTTGCATGTAATTTTCTTCGTGCGTGCATAGAAATAGTATCGATATAACCGGGACTATCGATATATCCGATATCGATATAACGAGACTTTACTGTATATTTGAAAAAACTGACCTGGATTTTTTACTGCGTCTGTTTCTATGACTGAAATCATGATAAGGGTCAAATAATTTTCTCAAAGTGGCAGCTTTGACTCTGAAGTTTTCATTTATCTATCTTTAGTTTAACAAGCTCATAATAACTCAAAGAATGTTGACCTTAGTGGAGTAAGTGAAATGAATTTAACCTACCTCATTGGACGGGCAGGTTGAAAATACCCCAATTTCTGACATTTCAGGTATACGTAAGAAGCACTTGATCTTAAAGAAAGGATCGTTCACGCCATTGCACGTCTTGCTGATGCCAGGTTTAAGGAAATGCATTGGTGTTAAAATCATTTTCATTCAGAATTATAATTCAATAAAAGGAATGATCGTCTGAAACCTTTTACTCAAATGTTACTCAAGTCCAGGAATGAATTCGACATTATTCGACTGGCAATCGTGATCAGCACGTAAAGGATGTCATAAAATTATCAAATACGTATTTTTTTTCTCTATGTCTGTCTGTCTGTCTGTCTTCGGCTCGTTCCCCACCAGGTTGGTTGTCGGCAGCAGGAATGAAGGCTAATCAAAAAATTGTAACAGGTCAGTGAATTCTACCTTCAACAACATCTGGTATATTTTGTAATCAGTATGCCTCTCTGCTGCCCTTTGTTGTTCGAAATAGCTCCCGCTTCTCCCTAGTTTACAGGCTTTTTTATGAATTCGCTGTCTTTCCCGAAATTATTCGTGAATTGAAATGTGTGACGTGGAGCGCCATTCCCAAATGTTTTCGTTTTTTTATTTTTTTTTTTTGCGGGGAGTGCCAATAAAGTGCTGGTCGGACCTCTGGCAATGTTTTTCCATTCCACGAGGGGGCAGCATTTGCCTTTTGTCCATGTTAGCGTTTTTGTTACAGCTTCAGTTGTTTTTAAAGCGCTATATAAATCAATATGTATATATTGAATTCTGTTTTGTACAGCCACCCCCCATTTCTAGCTAAGATAACTCCAGACCCATATAACTTGGGAATTAACTCTTTTTTTAAGATAAGAGAGTCTAAGGTTTCCTACGTTGAATTGAATGTTCATGTATTCCTAAAACTCAACATTTTGTGGGTCCTGCAATTTGAGTGAAAATGATAAAAAAAAACCTTGTCACTGGAGTGGACACATTTTTGCACTTTGTCTGGCAGTGAATGAGTTAAATATCCTTGCTCTTGTACATCTTCAAAATGGTTTCTTCTATTCTTTTCCTTTGATCAGACCCTGCTTCAAGTCATGGAGAACAAGGTAAGACAGTGCAACATGCGTTTTCTGTTCCAGATTTTGTTCTCAAAATAAGTTTTTATATGTGCAACACGTTTAACACGATTTAACATTTATTTTGTCTTGATGTGTTTTTCATCCACTGTAGATCATCGTGGTTTTGTAGAATTTAGAGCACAACAATTCAGCAGTCCTCTTAACTTCGGCAGTCCTGTACATAGCCCTGAAGGGTGCGTATCTGGTTGGGGTGTGACTAAAAACAGGTTGAACAAACATTTGATTTAATTTAAAAGAATCAAGTCAATAAAATTGAACAATTTCTTTTTAAAATACATCAAGATACATAGTGAATCATCATTCATCGACGAGGTATAGATTATCGTAAAAGGACATCGCACATTTGCATTTCTGACAAGTTCATTCAAATGTACAGAAAAAGGCAACCAAAAGTCATGACACCTTAACTTCTCAAACCGAGTTGTACCGTATCAAATTGAATTATAATCCCGCTGTATCAAACCAGATTGAATCCTTCCACTTTCAAATTGAACTGTTCTTGAATCGTTGCGCACTTTAAACACTGAAAAACCGAGTGCAATTGTTTTTGTGGAAATATACGTACACCTAGTCTTTGTTTACAACAGACACAATCTGGCCAAAAATGCACCTGTTACCTCGATGCAAAGAGATTCAAAAACACGTATCTCAGTCATTTAATGTTATCTTTTCAAATAACCAATTGGATGATGTCTGGATGGATGGGGATGACTGGCGAAGATATTTTGAACCTTTAACCTTTCATTCAATTGGAAGAATAATCTTCCTGTTATTGTTGTTTTCTTTATCAAAAGGAGGTATAGGTCTCCCGACCACAGCTCAGCGCCATTTTATCCTCACACACACGCCTCCCCTGATGGCTCCCAGGTCAATATCATGGGCGTCCACACTGTCCCCGGTAGTCCCAACACCCTCCACCGCACAGTGGCGACCAATACTCCCCCAAGCCCTGCCCTCCAAAGGCGCCTGGGGCAATGCAGTCCTTCACCGGTCAGACGCACCCCTCCAGCGGGTGCCAGCAGGGACGGCATCCCCTCCAGCCCCTTAATTGGCCGAAACACCAAAACAAGTGCCAGTGTGCCACCCACCAGCCCCCTGACGGGACGGCGAGCTGCAGCGGGAGGCCACAGCACCCCAGATGAGTTGGGGGCCACGTCTCGTCAGGCTCAACCGCCTTCCACCCCCGCCTTCCCCGTCTCCCCCGAGCTGCCAGTGAAGAGGCATGCAAGCAGCGGAGACGCAGACAGGATGGACAGCAAGAACCTCGCAGCTGAGGTTGGAGGGTCAAACCTGACCGGGACTTACCCAGACACCGCTAAGTCCATCTATGGTGAGACACAAAGACGATGAGCTGTGAGTGTTTGAGGTGTTCTTTTTCTTTGTCCTCCCTCCACATTCATCATTTAATTCCGTCACCAACAGACGGTTATCCAGACATCAAAATGAACGTTAAGTTTGTCCAAGACACGTCCAAGTTCTGGTACAAGCCTGACATTTCCAGAGAACAAGGTGACACCAGGAGCTTCGGGCACACTCCCATCATTGTCATGCCACGTCACCACCTTCACTCTCACTTTTCCTTTCAGCCATTAATGTGCTGAAGGACAGGGAGCCCGGCGCTTTTGTTATCAGGGACAGCCACTCCTTCCGTGGGGCTTACGGTCTTGCCTTGAAGGTGGCCTGCCCACCGCCTACAGCAAAACAAAGCAAAAAAGGTATGCTTTAGCACTGGAGCCTGTGAACAAGCTTCTGATATGCCTCTACTTATAATTGCAAATGACTTTTACATACAGCCAAAAGCATATATGACATCCACTAGTGAAATGATGCTCTGCCATTTATTGGTTTATAGAGTAGCTCAGTGACTTGAGCACCAGTAAGTAACATAACACCAATAACAATATTTTATGCGCCAGGACAAACCTTATCAGCCTCTTTGCTATCGTGAGAGGATAAGACAAGAGGAATACAAGTACATCGTTTATTTTTCCTAGCTACAGTATTTGCAACCCAACCAGAATGGGTCGTCAACACAGTTTGGGCTCCCTACACACCATTTGACAATCACTGCTGGCAAAATGCATAATTCCCCAATGGTTACACAGAGAGCTGTTTACAGGGATATAGCAGTTCTTTAACATACTACCTTACAATGCTTCTAGTTCCTGATCAGACCAACGAGCTGGTGAGACATTTCCTGATCGAAACAAGCCCCAAAGGTGTCCGCCTGAAGGGTTGTGCCAACGAGCCCTACTTTGGTGAGTGCATGTGTAGCAATTTTGATGTCTGCCATGGATTCAACTCACGTACTCTATTTCACCACAGGTTGTCTCTCGGCACTTGTATATCAACACTCCATGACAGCTTTGGCGCTGCCCTGCAAGCTCATGATCCCCACCAAAGGTAAAATAGCAGTTGGTAATAATATTACTCAAGTTGCGTGTGACGCTTGAAATATACTTGCCTTGTACAGACCCAAATGAGGAAGCATTGGAGCTGGCTACACCCACCGACCCAGTTGTGGAGCTTTTGAAACAAGGAACAGGTAACCACCTCCTTCTGTAATATGTGTCGCAAAGGAAGATAGCAGGCTCGATGGTCATCAATTTTGGCTCACAGTATCAATTCTGCTTTACAGTTCAGAAGGTTCTGGAGGAGTCTTACGGTAAAAACTGGAACACTGCTATCGCTCACACAATCCACTGCTTCCATTTTTGGTTGTAGCTCACGCACCATTGTCTTGCATCAGAAAAAAATGATGGTGAGTTCTGATTTTTGGCTCCCAGCGTCCAATGTGCTCTACATTAACTCTGTGGATATGGAGTCTTTGACTGGCCCTCAAGCCATTGCCAAGGCCATCAGTCAAACACTGGCGAGCAATCCCCAGCCGACCGCCACTGTCGTCCACTGTAAAGTGTCCCCGCAGGGCATCATGCTCACAGACAGTCATAGGAAGTAAGTGCAGAAAGTCATCATCTCACAAAATAAGAGCTAACCTGCTCATATCTCCAATCATTAGGAGTCAGGGTACTTCCTGCTGGCAAAATGCGACTGACTACTGCTACCTTGAACCAAAAACAATGACAACATTCTGTTGGGGTATTTCCCATAGTAGGAAGAAACCCTTACTAATGTGCCGTTGTGATTTCTGCAGGCTCTTCTTCAGGCGGCATTATCCACTCAGCACCATAACCTTCTGTGACGTTGACCCCCAGGGCAGAAGGTATGACTTAATATCAACAGTCGTAATATGCTCACATTTTCCTGATATTATCATAGCTGAAATAAAAATAACATTTTTGAGGATTAGCCAGTACAGTGGCACCCTTAATCCTCTGTAAACAAGCAAGATTACCATAATTTGCTGACTTTGCATTTCTGTATTAAATTATTAAAAGGTGAGAAAACTTACCTAAAGGACAACCGACACCAATGTTTTGTTTCCTAACTGACATCAGAAAAACGTTTTATAGCATCTAAAATACCCAAAACACGCAGGCTGATATTTTTAGTCAAATGAAAAACACCAATAAAATGAAGTGTCCAAAAACTAATTCAAAATGAACCCGGAAATGGCCAGTTTCAGAAGGTCCCGCCCCCTTGTTTGTGACGTCACACCCAGACGTCTTGCCTTGCTCGAGAATCAAAACAGTGGCTTCAGATTCGGGGAAGATGCTTTCTTGTTACTCATCCAGTTATGAATATGATTCAAATAGTTCTGAAGAGGAAAGCATAAATGTTTGCAATCAATGAAAGAAGTCCTTCCGTCTCATTGTAAGGCTTCTAGACTCCAATGTAGCGCTGAGAAAATGCACAAAATGGCGCCCAAGTTGGCTAATTTGTCTGCTGGGAATTTGTGTAAACTAGTATCAAATAGTAGTCTTGGTGCAACACACAACGATTCACCATTGCATTATTTATGTTTTGTCCTAATTTTGCCATCAACACAGATCAACACAAAGTTTTCAGATCAGACAAAGTACCGCAAAACGCATTGCGTGTCGCTTTCTCGGTCAGATGTGACGTCATGTCAGGCATCGTCATCAACTCGAAAACAAGACTTCCTTAATATTCAGCGCGAGTCTTAAAACGTAAAACATAGCAATATGCCATGGAATCTTTGTAAAATACGCTAAGTAGAAGTCATTTGAAGTGATTTTAAGAATTATAGACACAACTTGTCCGGGGCGTCGGTTGTCCTTTAATATTTCTGTTTGAAAAGATGCAAAATGTTCCAAAGAAATTTGAGTACAAGTCTATCAGTAATAAAATCGTTCATTTGCACAGGTGGGGCCAAGAGGGTGGTTGTTCACTTCGGTAAGTACTTTAATCAATACTTGTGTCCATTGTGTGTACATGTACCACACAAAGTGCATACACACATCTGTTATTTTTCAGGCTATTTGGCTTCGTGGCAAGGAAACAAGGAAGCACAACAGACAATGTCAGCCACCTGTTTGCCGAACTGGATCCTGACCAGCCGGCCTCGTCCATCGTCAGCTTTGCCTCCAAAATGATGCGCCGGTGAAACGCATGCTGGGATGGCGGCTATGAATCCATCATTTTGGTTTTTGTCTATGGGATCTGCCGAGATATATATATATATATATATATATATATATATATATATATATATATATATATATATATATATATATATATAGAGAGAGAGAGAGAGAGAGAGAGAGAGAGAGAGAGAGAGAGAGAGAGAGAGAGAGAGAGAGAGAGAGAGAGAGAGAGAGAGAGAGAGAGAGAGAGAGAGAGAGAGAGAGAGAGATTTTTTTTAGCCTTTCTAGTTTGCCATATTGCAAGTGTCTTTTTGTGCAAGCGGCATTGTGAACTTGTTCGAGGAAGTGCCAATGTTGGCCTGCAAATGTGGCTGCTGCACTGAAATGCGTAGAGGAAAGCGAATGGAACTGGCAAGTTCGGTGTGAGGAGATGTGAGGCTTGTTTCAGGGTGTTTTGATTAATTTACCAAAGGTAAACATGTACATGTGTACATGTGTAAGAATGACATAGCGATTAAGCCATTCTTATTATTTCATTCATTTTGTAAAAGATGTACCTATGGAGACACAAAAAAGTACTTTCTTCTTGTTGTTGTCTTCAGGGAAAAACTGGCCTCGAAGGCTTTTGGCAAAACATTGTCTGAAGACCTATTGCATGTTAACTTGACCCTTAAGTCCAGTTCTCCTACCTTCCACTGGTCCTTGTGGAGCACTAAGTGTGAGCTTTTCTGGTTCTGCTGTGTGTTAGAAAGGGCTCCGCAGTGAAAGAGTGACTGATCAAAACTGCGCACTGCAGACCAGCCCCCTCATCCCCAACCCCCACGGAAAAAAAAGAAAAGTGGCACACACACGAACACTAGGCTCCGTGCACATGTGCATTTTCATCACTACCCCACCCACACCCACCTCCTTTTTTGCAAGATGCTTTACACTGCAAGCAAATGCTGACTTTGACAGATAGTCCACAGGGTAAAGCCAACCCCCTTCCACCAACCCCCAGTCAGCCTTGCACCAGGACACTTGTCACGGAATGACACTGGAAAGCACCCCCAGGAAGCTGAACCTGGACCTATGCACTGTTCTTTCTGCATGCTGTTTTCCTCCGTAGCGGCATTCACTGAAAACTTTCTGCGCTGTGTGCCCATTGTAGACACTCACTAAGGCCATTTGACTTGTCAAAGACCGCATGAAGTACACTTTTTTAATACCCTCAGAGTCCTCAAGAAAAAGCAGACAACCCATTTTTGAAGTAGACAAATGATGGTGGTGCGCCTTATTTTTATTTTTTAAGCGTTGGTCTGACGGATTTGCCTTTGAGTGTACTAGGGGCGAGTCTGTCTCCATTTTGTTTCCACTGTTTTGTCGCAAATTACATCTAGAGATTTTTAGCAGATAAAAACACAATGTGAGTACTCACACTGTGCACAGTTCCACACACGCAAGCTTCTACAACAAGAGGATAGATAAATATGTACATAGGTGAACTACTTTGAAAGGTGACTTAGCAAAATGTATTTATTTTTGTTGCTTTGGTCCCTCATGAGTACTCATTATGCATATATTGTACAGTCTAGATAAAGAAATGGGTTAAGAAAAAAAATCTACTTATTTTGGCTAATGATTTCAAAGTCTAAGGATTTTGAAATGTTTGAATATATGGTGTACATTATTTTGTACATGTATATGTTTTGGCTCGTCTTGTTTGTCACCTTGGCAAAAAGTGTCGCAGACTTCCATGGACAGAAGTGTGCGTGAACAAGAGTTTGGTGGTGGGAACCATTTAGAACAGATTCTAGTTGATCGAACATTTCAGTTTTTTTTAAAAAGATATGGAGGGAAAAGAGGCCAAGCTCAAATGCAATATAAAAAACAGTGTGCACCCATGACAGTTTTGATTTTTGCCAAAGAGTCACACAAGCTGCTTTTTTGTATTTACTTCCAATTTACATGCAAAACTATGTTACACAGGGAGGTTTACATTTATGCACTGAGACATTATTGATAACTCTTCTTTGAAGTGTATGCCCAGAGAAAAATGTGCTTGCGGAGTAGATGAAGCACTTGGCAGAGCAGTGGAGAAGCAACAGGAATTTAACATGCTTGTTGCATGTTGAATTCCTGTTGCATTTCTGTTGCAAACACTTACATGGCTTAATCATCAGACCTCCTGGACGCCAATGGTTTATATCTTTTTTTTCTCGATAACAAAACATCTTGTTCCACTGTGTTATGTAGAAGTAGAGCTGTTACGCTTGCTTCTGTCCACGAACGCATTTTTATAAAAGCCTAGCAAGTGTGGCTAAAGTTGTTTCAATTGTATTAATGACAAAAAAGACTGTGTTTGTGCTTACCATCTTCATTTGTCCTGACAGCTTAATTATGGAGAAGGGGAAAAAACATTAAAGCAATACAAGTCTGTTACACCCAAGTGTCTGTCTGTGACTCTGTGTTGCTACTCCATATGATGTGCAAGTAACAGGTGTGGTCCTTTTGCTTGAAAGAAGTCGCATGTAGCAAATGAATTTCTGTACAGTACTGGAAAGGGTTGCCGCTGATTGGCATGGAAGCACGGTGTTTGCATGTTAGCACCACAGATGTCCAACTTTCACTGAAATAAGCCACTTTAAATGGACTCAAAATACACATATAAAGCCCTGTTATTGGCTGGCAACTCATTCAGGGTGTCCTCGCCCACTGCTTGAAGACATCTGGGATAGCCTCCAGCAACCCCGCAAACCTGGTGAGGATTAAGCGTTTTGGATAATTGATCAATGAATGCACATACTACATAAAAATATCTAATTTAAAACAGATTATTTTCTTACAGTGTATTGTAGGTGTTCAAATACCTGACATTTACTTTCAAGTATACTTTCAAGTAGACAGGATGAACTTAATACAACTATACATGAAAATAATTGAATTTTGTACATTCATACAGGTACACCAATCATTACGTATTCCAAAGCTGTTTAAGTTTAAATTTGACCAAGTGGGTTAGACGAAAAACAATTGTGGAAATATTGAACTTTGGAAAGTGACAACAGTGGTCACGAGTATCTTTAAAATAAATAAATTAAATTAAAATAATCAATTTCACATTCACAAAGTTGTAGGGCAAAATATCTTCTTGGAAAGCTTTATTAAAAAATACACTGGTTACTATTTTAGTACCTATACTTTTAAAGTACAGTAAAGTCTCGTTATATCGATATTCAAGGGAGTATGGAAAATATCGATATAACCGGGACTATCGATATATCCGACCCTGTTTGCATGTAATTTTCTCAGTGCGCGCATAGAAATAGTATCGATATAACCGAGACTATCGATATATCTGATATCGATATAACGAGACTTTACTGTACTTACTTTTTAAGTCAGAATTGTCGCTCCATACAAAAATATTAACATTTGAAATTCCTGTACATGACCAAATGGACACTGTAGAGTCGACAAAAAAAATAAAAATACAACTATTGACAAACAAAAACATGAACCTCATTTGAAGCACAACATTTCTAGAATAGTATACAAACACCTGGAACAGACAACGTTTAGAGAAAATGCATTTAACCATCCTAAGTACAATAGTGGTGGCTGAACTTCACAACAAACTTGATGTAAAGGAAAATATTACATAAATACAATATTACAATAAAAAAAAAAAAATAGAGCTACAGTTCACAGATCTTCCCCTCTGGCTCTTTTGTACCCTGCACCACAGTCGCTGCCTTGTTCATCTTCCACTGGATTGTGGCATCACCACATTCCAAGCAGAGGAGCCCTGAATAAGACAAAATGTTTGATTGCTATCTGCTGAGTTAGCTGTGCAAACTCCACCATGTGTCACGCTGCAACAAGAAGCAAGCTTACGTTTGTGTGCCTGGTGTTTCATTTCACCGCCACCTTTCCTGGAGCTGTCGATTGAGGACATGTAAATGACTTCTGCATCTCTGTTGCTTCTTTTATTTGCGACTGAAGCACTGTATGGACCCAAATCTCCATATTTATTTGTATCTCAAATATGACAAAGAGACTTTTTAGCCATACGTGACCTCCTACCAGCTGAAGATCTCGTTATCATCCTCTTCACGTTTTCTTTTCCTCACCCCGTTGTTACTTTGAGGCAAGGAATTGACACTGTTGATTGTGATGACCGACTGGTCCAACTTCCTGGGGCCTGTAGCGTGATCGCCACATGTGAAGCTTGACGTGCTCCAAATGGGCCTCACAGAGGTTTCCTTGTTCTGACACGTTCGACCCACCTCCATGCAGTTGCGCCAGAGTTTGACACTGGAAGAGAAGCAAGCAGGGCTTCAGATGAAGTCATGCAGAAACGGCAACAGAGCAATGGCATATGGATAAACTTACTAAGCACTGTTTGGAAATTTGCCATCAAAGTGGCTCATGGTCACAAACGGATGCTCCAGAATTTGGCACGGCCTCGACCTTTTACTCGGTTCCATGTGGAGCATTGAAGCAACTGCGTTCACAAAGCTCTCCAGGTCACATTGCATAGCATGCCAGTCCTCGTCACTACAGTTGATGGGTCGCACAAAATGAACCTAGGTCAAGGCATAAGGAACCCGATTATTCTCACACGGAAGCCATACCAGTTACACAAGTCAGATGAACAAACCTCCATCAGATCTGACAGCTTGTTTAAAGGTTGAGTTCCATCGTAAGTCGTGACAATTTCTGCTCTATTCTGGAGTGAGGAAAGGCCCATGTCACAGGCACGCATAATGCACCAAAACTGGGCGGAAGAACAACACAGTTACCTTCAACCTCCACCTTCTAGCTTTCTTGCGGAAGAAGCATGAAGTGAAAAGGCCGGCGTTGAGGAGGCTGGCTGGTAACTTTCCAAGTGTGGTGCAGATCTGTGACAGCTGTGTACATGACATCGATTTTACAATTTATGGCGTGCAGCTCTTAATGACGATGTGGTACACTTACCATGCTGTACTCATCAGAGCCATCGAACAGAGCTCGACCCAGCAGAAGCTCAACAGCAACACAACCCAAAGACCACACGTCGATAGCCTCCGTGCACTCATGTCCTAGTAGCACTTCAGGGCACCTTGTTGGCAGAGGAAGGGGGGAAACACCACACTTCAGATCAGGCGTGTACAATCATTTTCATCCCAGGGGCAGCATAAAGACGAAAAATTAAAGGTGCCAGTTTGACAATCTTGAACTTTTACAATATAAAAAAAAAAAATACAATTATGAAATTAGGAGCGTTCTTCCAAAGAAAAAATATGAAACTAAGTTTTGGAAAATCTTCCCCCGTGCTGTTAATATTCCAAAATGTTAGTGATCCAAACAATGTGTAGAGCACTCACTGATGGATCCAAGTAGACTCACCGATACCACATGCTCTGCACTGTCATTCCCCGTGACAACTCTGAGGCATGCAGTGCCAAGCCAAAGTCGATCACCTTCACCTTCAGTGGAAGTTGCAGGCGGTCCACCACCATGATGTTGTCTGGCTTCAGATCACAGTGAACGATCCCTAAACTCTTTAGGAACTGCAGTGCGGTTGTCAGCTATAATAAAATATAAGAATATTTCAGATCATGCGTATGTGATTCAAAACGAGAGGCTTGATTCAAACAGTCATGCTCTGTCTGTTAATCTGCCACATAGTGGTTGGGAATGTGGGTCATGGGAGATCAAACATCATGGTGGACACACAGTGGACTGACTGATCACCAGTCAATGGCACAACTGATTCACGCTCATATTCACACGCACGGGCAATATAGATTTCAGCAAAGCTCACACTGGGTGTGGAAGCCAGGGTCATGTCCCTGTAGTAGATGTGAGCACAAGGAGAACTTGGAGTAAGATTCAAGCCCAGAGCCTTGCTGCTGTGACACATAACAGCCGCAGCAATATTGCTGACTCAGCGCAAACACAAGTAATGCTGCTTTCTTTGGAAAATGATGCGCAATGGGATCAGAGCCAAACAAGGCGTGTGCTCATGTGAGGCTCATTGTAGCAGATATAAATTTTAAGGGCTTTTCACCTTGCACGTATGACCTGTTTGAAGATTGTCATATTTGTCTGGTTGCTAAGCGACAGAATATGAAGTAGCCTGGTGCCTTTTCCCTTTTGTTTGCATATGAGAGGATGATTGGCAATATCATTACAACAAAAAGATGTGGATTTGCCTCCATTGAGGAGAGGATGATGAGAAACTACAACAAAAAAGGGGAATGCCCTCATCTCATAAAGACATGGCGGGATCTCAAGGCGAGTCGGGCTCATCTTTGAGCACCTCCTCGTTGCTTACACCACCACTTCACTCTTCATTCTGACATCTCACAGTCACCAACTATCCTATTCAATGTGCTATCTGACATCACTGTGGACTATTGGCAGGACTGAAAAATTCCATCCGGGTCACATGAGTATGGCAAAACCCTGCCCACTGCGCTCATGGTGTCCTGTTGGTGTAATGTGCCAAAATGTAGGAGGGAATGAATTATTTTTGACGACGGTGTGCATCTTTCATTTGCACACTGTGAAAAGACTTGTGACTCAGAAGTTGATGTCAATCCCGTCACCTTGATTTTCTCCAAATCTATTTTGTCTGTCAGAACATGTTCCTCATGAATATTCATTCTCTGTTAGTTGATGACGAATGCTTGCTGTAACCATCAAACCTGCTGCAGAACAGGCCGGATCTCCATCAGTGACAGAGGGAGGCGCCACTCGAGCAGTTGATGCAGACTCATGTCGAGTTTCTCAAACTCAAGGCAAAACTGCCCCTGGAAGATGAAGGAGTCATTCCAGCTGACAATATTGAATCGGTCCGAGCCATGTTCTTTCAGCTCAATCAGAACGCGCTCCTGCAATGCACAGCATGAAAGTCACATGCAGAGTATTTTTGCGCATCTAATGTGCATCTGAACTTACGACGTATGCACCTCATCCTTGGCATCCTCCATCTTGCTACTGTCCTTGATTACCTTCAAAGCCACAGTCTCCCCTGATGACAACTTCCTACACTGGACCACTTCGCCAAATGACCCGGCCCCTAAAAGTTCCTCCATCATGTAGCTGGAGGTGGGAGAGGAGATCTGGCACTCCACAGTCACAGCAAAGTTGGAGGACTCCATCCTACACTTCCTCACACCGAGAGGAGGTCAGAACGTGCCCAGTCCATGTCTTTGTATGCAGGCACCATCTAATCTAGACCACAGTGCCCAGCAGTAACAACAGAACTCAGTCAAATGGTAGAAAACTTTAACACAATTGTGCAGATGTTAAGGTCCATGAACGTTCAAATCATAACAAAAGTCTTTATTTTCAAGTACTGTACTTCTGAAAAACACTTACCTGTCAGTCACATGGACATTTGAGAGGGTAAAATGCTTTATTGGTCAAATATATTAACAAAATAAAACTTAACAATTGAGACTTAAACAAGAAATTACAAAATAACAGTCATCTAAGACAAAAACCAGCAGTAAAGAACCGTCTGTGACATCACAGTTATGCGACTTGCGTCTTTATGACAACCACAAAGAGGAAAGATGCATCAGTGAGCTACGTGACAACTGTATCCGCGGTGACAAATCCCAAACAGAATCATCAGAGAAGTCGACATTACAGGCAGCCCTGCTTTTGGGCTCCCCTCCACAAATTAGACTTGCAGTATTGATCACATGTATCAGCAACATGGCCTTAATTGATGTTTTGTATTTATTTGTTTATTTTAATCTAACGTAAGTGCCCTTGCTTGAAAACGAGACCCTTTGCCTGCAATAACATTTCCAGCCCATATAAGTCCCAGCTACATGGTTTTCATAGCTTATTAAAGCTTTTATCTTAAATGAGCACACGTCTAACGGGAACCGTCGCTGTCAGTTTTTGCATTGCTTGATTTGAGCCTAGTATCTGTAACCATGTAAGGTTTAAAAAGACCCAACAGTTTTAATGGATTGCGAGCTAGTGTCTTGGAATGGCAGCCTCATTTGTCTGCTCAGCCCTCTCGTGTTCCACCTTGCATGAGCTGAAGACATGAGCTGGCAAAAACTGCTTAAATGTAAACAATTGTGCATGAGGTTTTAATCTCTCTTTTGTAGGACTTGTTAAACGTCTTCTAACTGCATAGATGTGACATGCGCAACGTGGAAACCTGTGACCTTCCCATATGTTGGAAAAAGCTGACCCGCACACTTGAAAGCGCACCGAACCGTAAATACTCAAACAGAGGGAAAATTCTTATCAAATGGAAAAAAAACAACCTGTTTGTTTTGGTTTGCACGCAACCTTCTCTGTCCAGTATTTTGTGAACTTAAGTCACCCGGACGTCAACCAAAAGTGGTTCCAAACATCAGTGACATGTTGATGCTGTCAAAATGTTGCTGGCAAGGAGGCAACATCGCCAATTTGATTTTATAGTATTTGTACAAAGTGCTGGAAAAACTCCTTATCTGCCAATTTGAGCTCCTGAGGGTTTCCTTGTAATCGCAGTCGGGGCTAATTAGGAAGTGGAAACGCTCGACTTAGCTTTTCCTCACATCCACATGTTGGTCAAGGAAGAGGCAGATGTCCGCAAGCCTCTTAAAAACGCTCCAGCTGTTCTCCCACCAAACGCAGGCCAAAAACCTCCTCCCCGTTTTGTGCCTGCGTCAACTTTCTCCAGGACAACATTCCCAAATTATATTATCAGCGCTGTGTCTCATTCAAATCTCGTATGGGGTCAATTGTCAAGTGGATGAAAATGCACAGGTTGGAGAGAACATGGCCTTGAAAGGATACTTTGACTATTTCATCTCCCTAATTGATGATGATGATCATTGAAAATTAATTTACTGTTACATTTTATTGACATACTGCATACTTAGTTAGCAGTCATTAGACACTTTGAGTTCAAAGCGTAATTTGAATACACTAAGCATATTCCTTAAAAACTCATTTACTGCCATTCCGGAATTTGTTCGGGAATTGAAAATATGACGTGGAGCGCCATTCCCGAATTTGTTCAGGTTTTGGTTCTTCTTGCTGTGCCGATAAAGCGCTGGTCAGACCTCTGGTCATGTTTTTCCCGAAAGCATTTGCTTTTTGTACATCCGCCCCCACTTGCACCTCATATTACTCCAGACCCATACAATTTAGGAATTGCCTCTTTTTTTAAGATGAAAGAAGAGAGTCTCAGTTTTCTTACGCTTCATTCAATATTTATGTAGTCCTAAAACTCAATATTCTTTGGGTCCTGGAATTTGAGTGAAAATCACAAAAACCCTGGCACTTGAGTGGACACATATTTGCACATGTCTGGCAGTGAATAAGTTAAGGAACATGAAGGTTGAGTATGCGCCTTTGGAGATGAAGAAGGTAATGTCTGCAATCTGTCAAATATTGGTGTATTTGTTTTGATATTGACAGACATTGATGTGGACATAGGTAGATAGATATGTGCACACATTTTTTTTTGTCGTGACTGTTTGTAGGTTACATGTAAATTTTAATAATGATAGGTTGTAGTTTTCTGACATGAAGCCACATTACATTTTTATATTCAGCCTAGTGTTTTGGCTGTCCCCCGCACTGTCTTTTGATTATGCTAATATGGGGTCTGTGTCACCACTGTGTTTGTCACATACAAAGTTATATGAACACCAGTCCCTTTGTTACCCGACAATGACTGCTAGCTTTTAGCTATACCTCAAAGGCCTGCTGATGATCTCCCAGTGGGTTTCCCAATGGACTCTAGTATACAGCGCAGTCGGTTTTGACTGCTTTGACGGTGCACTGGCAATGAAGCAAAATATCTTTCGACAATATTTGATTATCACATCAAAGTTCTCCCCCTACTCCATCTATCATTTTAACTGTCATGATATGCAGTCAAACCACCATTACCCTTCGTATCTGACAGCAAAGAAGAGCTTTTTATGTGTGCGTGGTCAGCATGGAGAGGTGAATCACTGTGACAGACGTCCATCACCGCTGCCAGTCCTGCAAGAAAATAGTTCTAGTGAGTCATGAAATCTTTCAATTCAATGACTGTAACAGGTGTTAAAACATGTATGTGATAGCTTATACAAAGCTTTGTACTCGCCCTGTTTTTCTTTTGGGGTGAGTCAAACAGAGGGGATAGGAGTAGACCATCTTCTTCTTTTCCTTTCGGCTTTCCCCTTCAAGGGGTCGCCACAGCGAATCCGTGTCCTCCATTTTCAGAGGTTTGATCCGCATGTTTGTTTTGGCCAAGCTTTTACGTCGGATGCAACCCTCTGTATGGAGTAGACCACGGCGTGTAAAAATTAAGCTGAGCCTTTTTTTTGCGTGAGATTCTACTTTGATTATTTCTTAAACTGCGAGGACTTGCTGCTTGAGGCACCAGTGGCTCCACGTCCAGTTGAAACTAGAGCTCTGTTTCGTTGCTCTTTTCAGACTTGTCAGACACCATCCTTCCCTTTTTCTTGTCTTCTTTTAGTTGTCTGGAGCAGCCTGTGACTCACCCCTGGCTGGCAATATGGTCTTGTTTCAGTATCGTATGTACCAGGAAAACACGCATTTCTGGCAGCAGTTCCCAGGGAACAAAGTCTGACTTGGATCTAAAAGGTGACAAATTTAGTGGAGGGTCAATGGCTCTGTGCTGAGAAAGAAAATAGCCCCTGCTCATCTTCTCATCATGAATTTAATGACAATTCTCATGCATGTGAAATTTCAGCATGGCTGCTTCCAGGAATCTGGAACGGACGTGCTCAGCACATCTGATAAGGATCTGCAACACTCATGGAAAACACTCCAGCCCAACCTCAACCTTAAGCTTAACTTTTGTCCTCATGTTGGTTTCTTGTTTTGTCTTGATACGCAAGAGCCCCAAGGACACAGTGGACAAAAATATGAATAAAAAAATCCTCTGAATCACGAGGGCGACTAAATCAATTAACAATTTTTAAGCACCCTAAACCTTAATTTTTCATTTAATTTGTATTGACACATCACAAGTAAGTTTGTGTGATATGGTGCAAGTATTAAGACACGATTACAGGCATCACACTTGACACATTTACTATATGACTGGGAGTTGTTGCCGTTGCGTCTACCTTACTGAGCAACCTTCCTCATCCTCCAAAAAATCTGGTCCACTCCATTGTGAGTTTTCTAATAAAGACCCCAAAAGTTTGCAATGTAGCTTGATGCCGTTACTCATTCGAGGCAAGTTACTGTTCGAGAGACACGAACCGCAAGAAGTTGCAGGTGGAATGTGAGTGTGGGAAAGTGCAGTCATCACTCAGCACATTTTGCTATCATCTTGCAAAGAAACAACTGTTCAGGCAAGTATAATGTTGGAAACATTCCTCTGTGACCATTTGTGGGCCAAATGTTATTCCATCGATAAATAGAACCAGTATGTTTGGAGACTGTATTTTATGAGGGATTACAAGGATGTTTGTATCTTTGCAAAGCTTGCACCGGAAAACTGGATGACTTAGAGCTGTGTTGAATAGATAGCCACTATACAATCAGTGTATGTTGGTGGTTTCCAGTCATAGGGATACAAAGGTTTTGTTTTGAATAAAAGTGCAAAATAACAGTTTGTCTTATCTAGAAACATCTAGAAATTGAATCACATTGTGTATGATTTGTGTGCTCAAGTTATACCACTTTATTTCTTTTCTATCATCTCCATTCATCCATCCATTGTCTCATCGCTTATCCTCACAGAGGTGGTGGGTTTGCTGCAGCCTTTCCCGGGTGTCTTCTGGGGGTATGCAGGATATGCCCTGAAGTGGTTACCGGCCAATTGTAGGGCACATGTCAACAAACAACCATTCAAACTCACAATCACATTTAGGAACACATTTTAGAGGTCACAATCAATCTGTGAGTGTTCAATTGCACGGTCGCAGAACCTGCCGTATGAACGCAAGTGGGGCTGCACTGGGGTTAACATGCTTCCCTTGAGTAAGCAGCTTTATAAGTGTGAACTTCCTCTTTTCCTTTCGGCTTTTCCTTTCAGGGGTCGCCACAGGGAATCAGCGTCCTCCATTCAACCTGTTTTTGTGCATCCTCTTCTCTCACACCAGCTACCTTCATGTCCTCTTTAACAACATCCAGAAACCTCCTCTTAGGTCTTCCTCTCGGTCTCCTGCCTGGCAGTTCAAGGCTCAGCATCCTTCTCCTGATATAGTCACTCTCCTCTGGATATGTCCAAACAATCTCAGTCTGGCCTCTCTCACTTTCTCTCCTAAGCCTCGAATATGAGTTGTGCCTCTGATATACTCATTCCTGGTCCGATCCAACGTGGTCACTCCCAAAGAAAACCTCAACATCTTAATCTCTGCTACCTCCAGCTCTGATATATATAAATCTAGTATCTCTGCTACCTCCAGCTCTGATATATATAAATCTAGTATCATTACCTAATCTGGTACAGTATGTGATCCCCCACACCCTCCTCCCAGTGTAATTGTGCAGCCAATTAATTGTCTTTTTGCAAAAGTAGCCAGAACAGACAGACCCTTGCATGTCAACTGGGGCTTTGCTATCACATTATCATCACTTCTCTCTCATCATAAACATTGTCATTTTTCCTCCCAGCAAACACAGCATCTGCTGTTGTTGGAAACACGAAGCGCGTCTCAGTCAAAGATTTCATCGAGACAGTTATGTGGGCAAAAATGCCTCCTTAAACCACCATTAGTCATGCTAAGCAGGTGCAACACTTTTCCGTTTCCCTGAGAATTTCATGCTAATATGCTTGGCGGGAAGCAAATGCATGAGCACCATCTGCACTTCACACTCAACTTGGATTTCTTTTCACATTGATTCAGAGCTCATTACGCATGCGGCAAGGCTTTTGCCGGGTATGTGATGGGCTACCAGTGTGCCACATACGCACGAACAGGAGTGTTGAAACATGCAGAGGCAATACAGATCTGTTTGTTGATCTCTTCGAAAGAAACACGTATAAGAATCCCAATCTTCATATCAACATTCGTTCAGAGTCAAATAGCATCCGGGTTTCAGCCGTTCATTCTTTTTTTTTTTTTTTTTTTTTTTTTTTTTTTTTTTTTTTTTAGATTGACTCGAGGAGCTCTTCCACAAGCACAACAGCTGCAGCGTCCTTTGGCACATTGTGAAGTAGGTCAGGATGTGAAAGCCGAGCCTTAGATTGAAACAGCGAGCGAAACTATAGGAGAGAAACAATGTTGAAAGCAGTATGACCAAATTGTTTCTACCTTTCATTAGAAATAAGCCTGTCCTTGTAGGATGTTGATCTCATCTCATCTCATCTCATTTTCCGTACCGCTTATTCCTCATTAGGGTCGCGGGGGTTGCTGGAGCCTATCTCAGCTGTCTTCGGGCACGAGGCGGGGGACACCCTGAATTGGTTGCCAACCAATCGCAGGGCAGTAGGATGTTGATGAATATGAGAAATCTTCTTTTCTTCTTGATGGACGCCAGACTAAGATGGAAAAAAGGCCAATGTGCTCGTGACCATGTAGACAAATGTACTGGCACATATGTGCACTCATCTCAGCTTTTTGGACCTTGATGTGTGCACTTGGAGCCTTCTTCAAATTGGTCAACCAAAACATATAGGCTAAAATGGTTCAAAATAATTCACATTATCTTCAATAAATAATTAATTCTTCCATAACCAGTTTTATTTAATGTTGTTATATGTGTCTCAAGACTTTTATCCATGATGTTCATGTTCTGACTTTTTACATTTTGTTACAGTGGACACACCCCCTCCCTCCAAACCTACAGGGTGCCGATCTGATGATGAGCGAGGGAGCTTGTTGTGTGGCTGGACTAAGTGTTTTATATTCACGACTTACTGATGAATCAGTCTCAGGGGTTCAACAGAGCCTATGCTATGGAGGATAAAATACATCTGACTCAACGTCCGAATTAATTATAACACTAAATTATAACACTCGCTCTTGAACAATAACAATAAAAACAACAACAACAACAATAATAATAATAATAATAATAATAATAATAATAATAATAATAATAATAATAATAATAATAATAATGAGAAGGTTTCTTCAGCCGTCATCTGTACAAATTTGAAGGTTTCGGACGTTTCGCCTCCTATCCAAGAGACTTCGTCAGTGAACTAAAGTCTGACTGGTCGTATCGGCCTTATTTATATATCTCTAATGTCCGGACATGGCGGCGCCGGACACAGCTATGATAGGTCCCTACTCTCAGGTTGGGGGGAGCAGAGGACCACTCCCTGTGGCCCCGCTGATTGTTGTTACATTCCTGACTAACGACTGGCCTATTTGCCCCACTCCCACCGGTATCACCTCATCAGCATTACGAATGTTGCCTAACCTGTTTTGCTTAAGCAGGCTATTGTATGAACGATCCAAATTGAACCTCACCCCACCAGACTGGTTTAATGTAGGATTTAGTTGTTTGATGAGAATCGCTTCTTTTACCCCCATCTATATATTATGAAACCATCTATGTTCTTTCGCTAAGATTTTAACCTCATTGTCGTCAAATGAGTGGTTGCTAGCTTTTACATACAATGTAGCCAAATATTTAAATTAAATATTAAAAATTTACATTAAATCTTAGCTCCGTTGGTTGGTAACACAGAATATCACGTAGAGAACACCACAGGGTTTGTAGAGAGGATCAAACACCTCATATTGGAACCTGAGGAAACTTTGGCATCTTACGATGTGACTTCTCCCTTTACATCTGTCCCAACCCCAGCAGCAGTCTCAGTGGTAAGGACGAGACTGCTGGCAGACGTTTCTCTGCACGAAAGAACCAAACTTAAACCGGACCACATCTGCCAGTTATTGAAAATCTGCCTTAATACTACATATTTTCAATTTCGGGAGAAATTTTATAAACAAATTCATGGTTGTGCTATGGGCTCACCAGTTTCACCCATAGTGGCTAATCTGTACATGGAAGAGATGGAGAAACAGGCCCTCACATCCTTGCCGGGGACAAAACCTAGACACTGGTTTAGATATGTGGACGATACTTTTGTCATAATTAAAAAACAAGAAATTCAATCCTTCACAGATCACCTCAACTCTGTAGACATCAACATTAAATTTACTTGTGAGGACATTAATGAGAACCAACTAGCCTTCTTGTATTGTAAAGTAACTATGAAAGAGGACAGAGCGCTAAAAACAGAAGTCTTTAGGAAGGCTACGCACACTGACCAATACTTACTTTTTAACTCTAACCACCCTTTAACACAAACTATAGGAGTTATCAGAACCCTCCAGCATAGGGCTAAACTAATACCAACTAGCATTGAAGGTAGAGAAAATGAGTCAAAACATATCAGGAGAGCACTCACAAACTGTGGGTGGTCATTCAACAAATGTCAGAAAGAACGAATAGAGAATGAAACCAAAAATTCTCAAGACACAAAAAGGAGAGGAGTAGCAGTACTTTACATTGCAGGAGTTTCTGAAAAATTACAAAGAGTCCTTTGGCAACACAAAATTCCTACCTATTTCAAACCGATAAACACGTGAAGGCAAAAATTAGTGCATCCAAAAGATAGGCTACCAAATGAAAAACAAAGTAATGTAGTTTATACAATACATTGTAAGAATGAAAATTGCTAAGAGCAGTACATTGGGGAGACTCAACAAATTCTCAAAAAAAGACTTTATGAACATCACAGGGATAATACTAGTGGGCCTCAATCGGCAGTACATTTGCACCTAAAAGCTAGCAACTACTCATTTGACGACAATGAGGTTAAAATCTTAGCGAAAGAACATAGATGGTTTGAAAGGGGGGTAAAAGAAGCGATTCTCATCAAACAACTAAATCCTTCATTAAACCGGTCTGGTGGGGTGAGGTTAAATTTGGATCGTTCATACAATAGCCTGCTTAAGCAAAACAGGTTAGGCAACATTCGTAATGCTGATGAGGTGATACCGGTGGGAGTGGGGCAAATAGGCCAGTTGTTAGTCAGGAATGTACCAACAATCAGTGGGGCCACAGGGAGTGGTCCTCTGCTCCCCCCAACCTGAGAGTAGAGACCTATCAGAGCTGTGTCCGACGCCGCCATGTCCGGGCATTAGGGATATATAAATAGGGCCGATACGACCAGTCAGACTTTAGTTCGCTGACGAAGCCTCTTGGATAGGAGGCGAAACGTCCGAAAACTTCAAATTTGTAGAGATGACGGCTGAAGAAACCTTCTCATTGATGGACCACTGCTGTACGACTGAGAGCTTACATAGACGAATATTAATATTAATATTAATAATAATAATAATAATAATAATAATAATATATAGACAGAGAGAGAAAGAGAGATATAAGAGAGAGGGAGAGGGATAAGGAGAAAGAGAGAGAGAGAGAGAGAGAGAGAGAGAGAGAGAGAGAGAGAGAGAGAGAGAGAGAGAGAGAGAGAGAGAGAGAGAGAGAGAGAGAGGGTGGGATAGAGGACATAGAGAGGGGGATAAGGAGAGAGACAGAAACAGAAAGAGAGAGAGAAAATGAGAGAGAAAGAGAAATAGAACTATACATAGAGCGAGAGAGAAACAGAGAGAATGAGATAGCGAGAGAGAGGATAAGGAGAGAGGGGGGAGAGAACATAGAGAGAAAGAGAGAGAGAGAGAGAGAGAGAAACAAAGAGAGGGGGTGAAAGAGAGAGATTTATTGATGCCCTGTAAAAATTACTCTTGATTTTGCTTTATTTTCTCGTTGACAAGCTTGCTTTGACTTTCAAACTTGAGTCACATGAGGTGGGGGATGGGGGGATTTGGTTCGTGGTCCTACTGAGTCGGCCTCAGTCACATCACCGTCTCCTATCTGAAGGCATGCCAGTACCCGCCCTGCAGAATCAGCATCACAGCGTGCACGCTTGACAAGTGCGCCTCCCCCCTCCGCGTGCCTTGTTTGACATCCCCATCATTCGGCTTCGCCTCTGGGATTTTTTTTAAATCCAGCTCAACGCCAGCAACAGATTACACATTCTGCTCACACGGAGGCACCGAGGCAGAGAAGGGCGACGCTGGGCCAAACAGACACCGGTCTTTCTCGCGTGGAGACGACATCTTCTGCGCGCGACCGGCGCCAGGCAGAAGCAGAAGAAGACGAGGAGGAGGAAGACGGGGAGAGAGACCGGCGCTGCGTCTGGATCTTTACGTGCACATTCAATCTTTTTTTTCTTTTCACCGCAAAGTTGAAGAACTCGGAGCGCGATTCTCTTGCTTACCAATCGCAATACTGGTCGTCTACGGTGACACCTTTGCACACCTGTGGATGCAGCAAGCATCCGCTTGATGCTCGGACTCCAGTTTTGGTACACATCGGATTCTCCAGTTGATAAGTACTCCCGCGCACCATGTACCTGAGCGTTTCCCTCTTGATGCTCCCCTTGCTGTGCGTCACAAGCTGCGGTGCATCGTACGTGCCGTGCGAGCCGTGTGACCAGAAGGCCCACTCCATGTGCCCGCCGGTGCCGGTGGGCTGCCAGGTGGTGAAGGAACCCGGCTGCGGCTGCTGCCTGACGTGTGCGCTCGAGGAGGGCCAATCTTGCGGCGTGTACACGGGACCTTGCACTCGCGGGCTGCGATGCCTTCCCAAAAACGGCGAGGAGAAGCCTCTGCACGCCCTCCTGCATGGCCGGGGTTTGTGCAGAAACGAGAAGTTGTACAAACTGCTGCAGCAGCCTTCGAAAGGCAAAGGTAGGCCTGCAGCCTGCATGCGCCCGTCAAAGATCTCCTTTCAATAATTCACATTATCATCTCATCACTAAAAATCATATTAAGGGGAAAATAGCAACAACTGACAAGCTATATTCTATATTATTGATAAACGGGATGATTATATAGTTTTAGCCATCAACTGTAAGAGTTTAATTATATAATAATAATAATTTTTATTATTAATTATGCTAACTATTTTAATAAAAAATAAAAATTAATAATTAGTATTAATTAATGATTAATAATAAAATTCTTATTATTATCACAATCATAATAATAATAATAATAATACTTATTATTATTACTATTATGTTTGGTAGCCTTTTACTGAGCGAGTTGCTTGTTCTGTAGCCACAAAGGGACATAAGTCTTCTTGTGCCAGTCCCAAGCCCCGATAAATATAGAGGGTTGTGTCTGGAAGTGCATCCAGAGTAAAAGCTTGGCCAAAACAAATATGAGGATCAAACCTCTGAAGATGGAGGACACTGATTTGCTGTGGCGACCCCTTGAAAGGAAAAGCCGAAAGGAAAAGAAGATGATTACTATTATTCATTATGTAATTAATTAATAATAATAGCAGTAATATAATAATAATTTGTATTACTAATTGTTATTTGTGATTATTTTATTATGTTCATTAATTGATATGTATTATTATTATTTAAGTAATTAATAATACCAGTAGTATCATAATAATATTTATTATTATTATTATTTTCGGATGAAAAGTGAACGTGGGTAAATTCAATGTCAGCCATGATGATCTCTCATGCCACTCTTGTGCCTGCACATCCCGATTGGGAATCAGTGGCGCTCTGAGTTCGCTCAGTTCATATTGGCTCAGTGTGAACTTCCTCCCACAGTGCATATGCTGCGGTCTGAATAAATGCTGCCTGTTTGTTCAATGGCAGAGGAGATAATGACTGGAGATGTAAACCTTCTGGAGCCAGTGAGACTGAGAGCCCGAGTCTCTCACCACCTTTAAAGATAGCCCAACATCTGTCATTACCAGAACGTATGATTCAAAAGATTCCCTAAGTATCCCATTGCTCGAACCCTCCACCGCACCCATCGTGCCTTGTCCCAGCGAACTCAACAATGAGTGTCAATCAACCTGTCGTTTTAACCCTGAAAGCCAGAGGGGGTGCACACCATAAATCATGAGGTTTTTGTATGTGTGTGCATTGGTGTCTGCGTGTGTTTGTGTATGTGGTGGTGGTTGCCTTTGGGGGTGGGAGTGGGGGTTGGTGAAACAAGGGAGAAAATTACAGGTGGGACCTTGTAAGGTTGAGTTGGCTTCGAGATGTGATATGGAGTCATTATGTCTGCCGGGGAGCAGCATCGTGCATGTCGAGCTTTGCGTGACCCTGCAAAGTGTCAAGTCATATTTTATACTGTTTACTTGAGTTTCAGCCCTTTCTTTTCCACTTGGTGTGACACACCTTTTTTTCACGCACTATCCTCACGTCTCATGTTTCGCCATTCTCTCCCATGTTAATGTTTCGTCTTCATTTTTTCCCACCGGACATAAATGACCGTGCTTGGCTGTGTGACATTCACCGGAGGCCCAGAAATACAAGGACAGTTTTTATTCAACAAGATTCATTTCCAAGTGTTTAATATAACATGGGCACCGTTATATACTTCAAGGCATTCAATCCAACGGGTTCTTTCCTTTTGTTTGTCTCTGGCAGCTGTGGACAATTTGGGCTGCTTGCAACTTGCTCAGTAAATGGCCTGTCAAACGCTTCACACTTCGTTTGCTTGTTCAAACAAGATGATGTCATATTATAGATTATATGTCATCCGACTGCTGTCAATTACTTCATGCGCTGACTGCATGTATTGGGTGGTTCTGAAAATGTATCATCCACGAAACGCTGAGCCAATTTTTCATTCTACAATCAGTCGCCAGATTTTGAAGCTTGTAAAATTGAAGAAAGATTGCAGAGATGAAAAAGCAAGTGGGAATTGTGCTGTTACTGGTCTGCTGAGTGGTGAAAAAAACAATTCAATGGATTCCCTGCAAAATACGATGGTCAAATTTTGTAACTCTTTTTTTTTAATCTACAACAAAAAAGTAAGCTATGTGCCAAGCAGGTACTCTTTTTTATTGGAAATACACGGCCAATAAAATACGTATCAAATACAATAACATATTTTATCATAGTTGCCCACACCACTTGTTGATTGAACTCTTGCACTTTAGTCAGCAACAGAAGGTTGGAACACAATTCAGCATTAAATATTATACAAAATGAACAAAAATCATTTCTCTGAGTCTGTCGTCCGTCCAATGTAATGTATTGGTCATTTTATACAAGTTTTCCCCAAGTGCTCCAAGATGACAAAACAGCATCCACGACATTCATAAAGCTCTTGTGAACAAATGGCTGAGTAAATTATCTTTATAATAATAATAATAAATTTCATTTATAAGCACCTTTCAAAACTCTTTAAGTCACAGGATATTTTTTCTGCGGGTGAGCAGCGGCAGCCACACGCGCCAGCGTTCACTCACCCCCGGAAGTAACAAAGTAAAAAAAATACAATAAATTAACAAACTGACACTACAGGAAGATTTGATTAAAAGCATTGTAGCATTTTGACCTGGTTTTGAACTGGGCTCTCACGTTACAATCTTGGACCATGCATTGTGAGGACCACCCAGCTGTTGTCTTTTCATCTTGTCTCCTTCAACTATGGGTTCAGTATACCCGATGTCATGAGATTTTACAATCTGTAGCAAGTAATCCAAATAGGTGACATCAGCTCTTGTCTGTAAACATCGAAATGGCCATACTAACGTAATCTGCTGATCAGCACGCTTCGGTAGCTAGCCAGGGAACGGTTTCATCCTTTTGGCTGCATGCATTGAGCACATTCCATGCAAACAAACATCACAATTTATCAAAGCTGCAAAGGTTTGCCATACCATGATTCAGGTCAGATAGGGTGAGGATTAGCAAGCAAAGAATTGATGGACATATTATTTGGATCGTGCCTCTATTTTTTTTTATTTTTCTCCAGAAGGAGGCAGTGAATAACTGTCAGCAGGAACCCGTTTCCAAGAAGTCATTATGTAGAGGGATAATGTCACTGTGATCTGCACCATCGTCATCGGAAAGGGGGGAGCTTTTGTGGCGAAGAGGAAAGGGGCGGGGGGGGGGGGGTCTAATGATGGTGACCTTGTTTCACCACCCCGTTAGCTTAGTAGCTTAGTGAGCAGCCATATAGGGTCATGTACCAATGAGATGGAGAAAATGCTGTCGTGCGTGACATAGCAATGGAACCGGGCCAGCAGTTGCTTAATGGAACAAGACATGTTTAGGCCTATAGGCTAAACAAATACTGTCAGCTTTGATGACTTCAAGATCAGCAACATTTATTCACCAGTCCTCAATGTAGATTCTGAAAAAAATGACAAAAGAAGTGCTATAGACAAATCTAAACCTGCTAATAGAATATTCATTGACCTAGAGAAAGCATTTGATACAAAGAAAACTGAACAGATTAATCTAGAAATTACAAACACACAGAATTAACGAGAGACAGTGTTTAGTGGTTATGAACTAATTTGTAAAAATGGATGATTGCCAAACAACTTGCATGAACAGGGCGTTTGGATCTGTGACCCAAATTATTGGTCATGGGCAGTGACGTGCAGTCAGGGGAGGCAGGTGAGGCTTTCAGAATCAGAATCAGAATACCTTTATTCGTCCCGCAATGGGGAAATTTGCAGTCCACAGCAGCAATTGAAGAGGGATGGGGTTGGGGTGGGAGTGAAAGGATAGAAAACAAGATATTCTAAGCATAACAAAATAAAAATTTGCCTCACCTGTCATCATGGAAATATCAAATGAAAAAATAAATTAAACAGTTATTTCGTCATTTGTACTTTAAAATTATTTTCCATTTAACTTCACCATTTTTGGATTTTTCTTTTTAATCGCTGAATTTTCACATTTACTGTTCAAATACTAAGTAGAGACGAGCGGTGAGGCAGCAGCCGGCTGAGCCTCACCATGGATTGCACAATGACTACGCTAACTGTGCTGGCTTGCTCAGCAGTGAGACCGCATTGCTGTCCCTCTGCATATCGCTATTAAAGTGTTCAAAAACTTTTAGTATATGAACTAAGTTTCTACACTTTAGCTGATGTATATAATGTACAGTCATTGTACATTATAAACACTGTACAACAGTGTTTATTTTATTTTTATCAAAACTGTGTGCATAGGTGAGGCACACAGCTCTCCTGCCTCATGACAGGGGGTGCTGGTGATTCCAGAGATTCTTCTTGCGACTCCTCGGCTGCAGACTAGAATTAGCAACGACAAGCTACAGTAAACAGCAAGTTAAGTGCAACCATCCAGTCATTTTTTCGTGTTGATTGGCCTTATTTTCAGAATGGAGGATTACATATCTCAATTGAAAGATTTTTCTAAACTGGACTTTCAATCGAAGCAGGAAATACTCATTCAAGGAAGACCAACACCGGACTGTATAGCTCACAAACGGAGGGGGGTGGATGTAAATCTCCTGGACAGCTTCTCAGCTTTTTGGCCCAGAAGGATCTCATTGAAACTATTCCTGAGGCGACAAAGTTGCTCCAGCTCCTGCTCACTGTTCCTGCTACTACAGCATCAGTTGAGTGGTCATTCTAAGCACAAAAGACTGAAAACATACATTCGGAACAGGACTGATTAAGGACAACTTTCTTCACTGGCAGTGATCTCCATTGAGACAGAGAGACTTATAAAACTGAAGAAAGATAAGGAAGGCTTCTACCAAGAAGTTATCGATGCCTTTCTTCAGAAGGAGTGGCGCATGGACTTCATTTATAAGTAAAGGTAACACGATGATAACGTTTTTTAAAATTATTTTTTTCTATGCTACAGTTTGTATATATAAAGAATGCTGACGTGACATTTTACACAAAACACGTTAACTCTTGCCAAACAAATGGTGAATAAGCTACTCTGTTGAGTTCATATGTTTGTAAATCTGACTGTGAAGACGTCAGTGCCTCACCAGCCATAAACCTCACCGCACGTCACTGGTCATGGGCCATTGACATATGTAAAACACCCTTAATTTATCAAAAACATGTACAATTTGGTTTAAAAAAATCTTGCAAACAAAAAATCCCAATATTATGTTTTTGTACCTAACAGCAGTGCCAAAGGATTAGGATTAGCCTGTCATTTTCTTGTGAAGGTCTGCTTTTGGCTCCTCGCCGAGCAGTCTACGTGGTACACAATGCTGTGTTCGTCTTATCGCACAAATAACAATGTTATTTAAATAACAAAGGCATTTACTTGCAAATGCACACAATGTGAATTGAGTCCATTTGTGTAGGGACGAGAACACGTTATGTCATCAGGTCGTAAGAAAAATCATGGCAAATTAAAATTAACTCATTCACTGCCATTCACAAATGTATTCGGGAATTGAAAATATGACGTAGAACACCATTCTTGAATTTGTTCGGGTTTTGTTTTTTTCTTGTTTGGGTGCTGATAAAGTGGTGGCCATTGGCCTCTGGCAATGTTTTTCCCTGTCACAAGGGGGCAGCATTTCCCCTTTTTCCACGTTAGCGCTTTGTTCCAGCTTCAGATGTTATTAAAGCGCTATATAAACCAATATGTATGTATAGCATTGTATTTGGACAGTGACCCTCATTTAAAGGACAACCGACGTCTCCGGACAAGTTGTGTCCACAATTTGTAAAATGGCTTCAAATGACTTCTACTGAGCGTATTTTACAATGACTCCACCGCATATAGCTATATTTTACGTTTTAAGACTCGCGCTGAATATTCCGGAAGTCTTGTTTTTGAGTTGGTGACGAGTCCTCACGTTACGTCATGAAAGGACCCCCCCTGACCGACACATTGACACATTGTAGCAGTCCTTCATCACGTCAATCTATTTTCCTGTACTGTTTGTCTGAAAACATTTATGTTGCACCCAAAAGCCACCAGAAGAGGGCGTCCAAGCTCCATGGAAGGAATTTATCAGCCTGTGGAAACGGGCTGATTCATTCGTTACGGTAGCTGGTCGCCATTTTTGGGTGCAACATTCCCCCCCGCCCGTTTGCCTCAAAATGACACGGAAAAAAATTCTTTTATCGATTGCAAACTTGTATGCTTTCCTCTTCAGAACTATTTGAATCATATTCATAACTGGATGTGTAACAAGAAAGCATATTCTCCGAATCTGAAGCCATTGTTTTGATTTTTCAGCAATGCAAGACGTCTTGTCGTGGCGTCACGAACTGGGGGCGGGACTTTCTGAAAATGCCCAATTCGCAGCTCAATTTTTTGCAGATTTTGGACACTTTAAGTCATTTTTATTGGTGTTTTGCAGTACGAACCACCGGATGGTGCTGGAACTGCACAAATGAACATGGCCTATATAGCAGATGTGGTGTGCTTGTCAGCGAGGATTGAATGCTCTCATAATCATTTTGCACACATTAACTTTGGTCTCTATCTGTCCCCTTTTCCAGATTTCTGTAGTTTTAAAAAGAAATTAATTCTCTCATCCAAATCACACTGACTAATCCTGCCCCAGAAACAATGATTGTCATTTGACCTGAGTCTCATAATTATGTCTTGCTCCCTTTCCCAGAGTCCACGATGCCCCAAACCAAGGTGCCCATTTACGGACGAGATCACATCCGCAGTCGTAAGGCCCAGGCGATGAAGCAGGCCAAGGA
Source organism: Hippocampus bargibanti (assembly GCF_051943395.1). Classification (NCBI taxonomy): domain Eukaryota; kingdom Metazoa; phylum Chordata; class Actinopteri; order Syngnathiformes; family Syngnathidae; genus Hippocampus; species Hippocampus bargibanti. The sequence continues at coordinate 16,915,094 of NC_142734.1, forward strand.
CCGCAAAAAGCAGCTTGCACGCGTGGGACCCAACAGCAACTTGAACTTCCCAGTGCATGGCCCCGAGAAACTGGAACCTGAATTTGTACGTGATCAGTAATCTCTCTGCTCCAAGCTTTAATTGTATTTGACCCAATTAGTTTTTACTCGGGGGGGCCCCCATGCACCACAGTGGCAGTTTCACAGAGCCATGTTCACCTTCATGTTGCCTCATCTTTTCCTAACACTTTTGAGACTTTGGGAGCAGACTCTTCAGATGTTGAATGTCAACAATATTGCAAAGCACAAATACAAGCAACCATATCGTCCCTTATGTAGGGGCCCTGCCGGAGACGTCTGGATCACCTGATTCAAGGCATGAAGGACACATCACGGGTGTTGGCTCTGTCTTTGTACATCCCCAACTGTGACAAAAAAGGTTTCTTCAAGCGCAAACAGGTAGACTGGAATTATCCTCTCTCTTCCTCCTTTGTGTGTTTCCTTAAAACGATACCTTCAGCTCGTCGCCTTTCCAATAACAGTGCAAGCCCTCCCGTGGGCGCAGGAGGGGGATCTGCTGGTGCGTGGATCGCTTCGGTGCCAAGGTCCCTGGCATTAACTACGCCGGTGGTGACTTGCAGTGCAAAGACTTGGACAGCAGCAGCAACAGGAATGAGTGAGCTTAAGTCCAACTAGCCGTCTCATTCGTCACCATGGGGACATGATGAACTTGTTTGACAAAGGAAAGCTGAAACGCTTGCTCATATAGGTTATATACTGTAACTGTGGCTTTAAATGGACTGTGTGTGAGTGCGCGTGTGTGTGTGTGTTGTTATAGCTGATGTTTTCGTGCATTTCGATAACTTTCAATATCGTGGAAAACGTGTTTAACCTCAGTAGTTCAATCTAGAAAGTGAAATTTATCAGCAACTTTTAATTGCCATGGGTAAGCCTTACAGACAATAAAAGACCTACATTCAGGATCCCACATCATTAGAATACTGTCCAAAAAGATTTCATGTGGTCAACTACTCAGGCACCCTCAGAATGGGATTATTTAAAACATCCAAGGTCTTTAAATGGTCTCTAAGCTTGCTTCAGTGCATCACTGCTGACTGGACTGCTGCCTAGAGGATAATCATTGAAAGCCACCAAGGAAAGGCAGCAACCAATCGTCTTTAATCGGGAATCACAAATACATACACAAACATACTACAAAAAGCAGTAGAACCAAATTGATTCGATGAACCAGGAGGGCTCAGTCCCTGCCTTGCTCGGGGGACACTTGAGCCAATGAAGTTATATTGAAGTTATATTGAAATGTTTGGTGATGATAAATTGGCGGTTTTTGTTAGCTGTAAATTGTAATCACAAATAAAATGGGCAACATTTAAATTGTATTTCACTGTGTGCAGAGTTAATCCAACCAGTATATTAAATGAAACAAAACAAATATTTGAATGGGAAAATCGGTTTCATTTCAAAGATGTGAGTGCATCAAATGGACACCGCTCATGAATTTTTAAATTGTGATCATGGAATTACCATAGTAGAGACAATGTCTGACGAAATTGTTCAGATCCAACTGTGTATATACAGCTCTGGAAAAACAATTAAAGGACAACCGACGCCTCCGGACCAGTTGTGTCCATAATTTGTAAAATCACTTCAAATGACTTCTACTGAGCGTACAAAGATTCCACGGCATATAGCTATATTTTACGTTTTAAGACTCACGCTGAATATTCAGGAAATCTTGTTTTCGACTTGATGACAATGCCTGACATGACGTCACGTCTGGAACGCCCCTGACCGAGAAAGCGACACACAATGCATTTTGGGTACTTTGTTTGGTCTGAAAACTAAATGTTGATCCGTGTTGATGGCAAAATTACAAGGAAAACACATAAATAACCCGATGGTGAATCGTGGTGTTTTGTCACCCAGACTACTATTTGATTCGAGTTGACACAAATTCTCAGCGGACAAATAAGCCCATTTCCAACGGAGCTTGGGCGCCATCTTGTGCATTTTCTGAGACGCTACATTGGAGTCCTGATGGCTCAAATTGATACGCAAGTACTTCTTTAATCGATTGCAAACATTTATGCTTTCCTCTTCAGAACTATTTGAATCATATTCATAACTGGATGAGTAACAAGAAAGAATCTTCTCCGAATCTGAAGCCATTATTTTGATTCTAGAGTAAGGCGAAGATGTCCTGGCGTTCCGTCACGAACAAGGGGGCGGGACCTTCTGAAACTCACAATTTCAAGGGTCCTTTTCAAGTAGTTTTGGGACACTTTACCTCATTTTTATTGGTGTTTTGAATTTGACTAAAAATATCAGCCTGCGTGTTTTGGGTATTTTAGATGCTATAAAACGTTTTCCTGATGTCAGTTAGGAAACAACAAAAAAATGGTGTCAGTTGTCCTTTAAGAGACCATACATTCATGAGTATACACACACATTCACAAACACACACATACACTACCTATTTTAATGTGACTCAAAGCTACAATCTAGGCATGGAAGCTTCAACTCCAGTAGGATGATTTGCGACATATTTTCAGGCAACTCCGCCATTAGGAAACGAATATGAATCCCATGATGTTATGAGTCAAGCTTTAAAGGACAACCGACGTCTCCGGACAAGTTGTGTCCATAATTTGTAAAATGGCTTCAAATGACTTCTACTGAGCGTATTTTAATAAGATTCCACCGCATATAGCTATATTTTAGGACTCACACTGAATATTCAGGAAGTCTTGTTTTTGAGTTGGTGACGAGTCCGTACGTGACGTCACTAAAGGAACGCCCCTGACCGAAAAAAAAAAAAAAAGACGCATTGTAGCGGTCCTTCCATCATGTCAATGAATTTTACTTGTTTGGTCTGGGGACCTCGTGTTGCACCCAAAAGCCGCCAGAAGAGGGCGTCCAAGCTCCATATAAGGAATTTATCAGCCTGTGGAAACGGAGGTGGCCACAGGAGGTCGCCATTTTGTGCCTCTTTTTCGGTGAGACATTTCCCCTCAATGTTGCCTCATAATGGCACGGAATAAATTCTTTAATCGATTGCAAACATGTATGCTTTCCTCTTCAGAACTATTTGAATCATATTCATAACTGGATGTGTAACAAGAAAGCATATTCTCTGAAGCCATTGTTTTGATTCTCCAGCAATGCAAGACGTCTTGGCGTGACGTCACGAACTGGGGGCGGGACTTTCTGAAAATGCCCAATTCGCAGCTCAATTTTTTGCCGATTTTGGACACTTTAGGTCATTTTTATTGGTGTTTTGCATTTCAATAAAAATATCATACTGCGTGTTTTGGGTATTTTAGATGCTATCAAACGTTTTTCTGATGTCAGTTAAGAAACAAAAAGTGACGTCGGTTATCCTTGAAATGTTTTTTTTTGTACTCTGTCATATGCTCGCAGGATGGGAGATGACTGTCAAACTCAGAATAACAATCAGATGCTTCTGCCAGGCAAAAATCCCAAATAAATAACAATAATTTAAAGGAAAAATGCACAAGTAAGGCATCACAGTGCATCATGGTAATCTTTAGAAATTACTGGTATGTGGCATTTGGATTAGATTCTTTATTACAAGGGTCAACGTCACCAATGTGGTACGCGCGACCACCAGGTAGGACCACACGAGCAGGCCGCTGGCCTATTCTAAAAATAGCTCACAAGTGATGGAACCATTGTAATTTCCCAGGATTGTTGTTAATTTGATCTTTTCAGAATTGAACACTAACTGACATGTACGAAAATAAAATGCTGAATACATTTCCTATTGTTTCGTCTGTGTAAGCTCTCAGTCGTACAGGAGTGGTCCATCGATGAGTGTACAGATGACGGCTGAAGAAACCTTCTCATCGATTTGCTATTGTTGTGTTTCAAAGCTATGAGAAATCATTTTCATGATCAATGTATTTGCGTAAATGAAAACCAATAATTCATAACCATAACATTGTGATACGATAATCATAATAGTAGTCTCAAAAGGATACAGATTTATATTAGTCTGTCGCTGAAATTCCGATAACCAGTAGTAAAAAAACAAAATACCTGTTTTTTCTGACGACTTTGGGGGAGATGTTTAAATGTCACTATCTTTGGCTTTTGAATAACTGTATTAATGTGTACAGAAGTAAACACGACACGTGTCACGACAGTATTTTTCCATCCATCCATTTTCTGCGCCGCTTTACTCTCACAAGGGTCACAGGGAGTGCTGGAGCCTATCTCAGCTGACTTTGGGCAGTACGCGGGGGACATCCTGAACTGGTTGTCAGCAAAGATTACAGGATTATTTAAAAAGTTAATATTAGTGTAACAGATCGGACAGACCTTAATAATAACATTGTGATTTCAGACCAGTACTGTATATAAAACTGGTAGCCCTTCGTAATAAGCCAGATTGTAAGCAAATCCCCGAGGTGATGGCAACTGGCTGCAGGTGTAGGTTTGCTGAGTTTGTATGGAAATCCAAGTGCCTTTGGCCACATGCCTGTTTGAATTCCGATTTGCATGCGACAGTGTGGTGCTTCTGGTGGTTGAGTCCGACGTGGATGTTGATGGATGACAATTTGTTTAGACCAGGTTTTCTGCCATGACCATCCTTGCGTTTCCTGTTTTTTTATGGCAGCGTTACATATGACCTCCCCTGCAAAAGTCATTCGTCTGAGGACGAATCCTACAAGACATATTCTTTTGATGTTTTTTTTTGTTTGTTTTTGCATGAGTGCGTGCGTGAACAATGCATAGATCATCATGGCACTGGTTTGATGTATCTTGGAAGGTGAAAGATTTGGTTAAGGATATTAATTTTAGGCCAGTGCTCTACTGAGTGCAATTCTATTCAGTCAGATTTTCACAACACAACATTTATTTTTGATTTTGTATGCGAGCTAACATTTGACATATGAGCACTGAATGGTGGCAGTAAACTCAAATCACTTTCCAAACAACAATTTGGCAGATAGTGAAGTATTTTTCCTTCAAGCTACTCCCATTTGAATTTTGACATCAAACTAAACATAAAACAAAGACAACACAAACATACATCTTTTCTTTTTTGGTCTCAAGCTAACAAAAATGCAAAACACGACAGGCTTGATGTATATCCGTCTCAGTCTGATACTGCCACCGATGGCCAAGGTGTATGCACCAGGGAGAGCAGCAAAATCTCCACTAATGTTATTACTGTATGTTTTCGCAAAATAAGATGTTATAGAGGTGCTGATTTTGAGGGGGTGTTTACATGTATTCCTGTGGATTGAGATTATATCAGATAAAGTGTTGAGAGTTACAAGTATGGTCACAGAACAAATAAGTATCTCGATGAACGGCTGTACAGCTTAAAGACACAAAATAAAACTGAAGAAGCCCCTTGAACCTACCATGTTTTTTAAATTGCATGTTAAATGTAATGTTATGCTATTTCTAATTGCACCACACTTACTCATTTTCATTACTGTTTGTTCCCACATGCTTCACAGTTGCTTTATGTTTATAATCATTGTATTTGCTCCATGTTGGCGATCTCCAGCTCCAGCTCGGAAAGGTACTGGCTGCAGTTGGGGTTACCTCGGACAATGGTGGCTGCTAAGATGGGTCTGCCGCTGTGGGGGCTCACGCACCAGCACTCTCCCCTCTGACCATAAAGAGACATCTTGCACTGAAACAAAATTTTGGGGAGAGTTCAGTCATGATACTTTTTTAAAAACAAGATAGGAATTATATTACAACTCTGTTGAAAGAGTCATTTCTCCATGATGTCACACACACACACACATACACACACACACACACACACACACACACACACGCTCTACGTGGAGGTAGATGGAAGAAATAGCACTGACAGGAATTAGCATTTCGAAAGGTAAACTGGTTGAAAAAACTCGACTTGAACGATTTGAAGGCCCAGTTAATCTGACCAGCGATTAACTATCTGTTTAATTGACTTTTCTGTTGCTCATACTCCATGACGTAGATCTTTTGATACTGAAATGAACGGCATGAGACAGAGCTCACGTTAGATCGCAGGCTCGCCATGATGTTTTTTTGAAACTAACACAATCGAAGCAAATTATTTCGACAAACCTGTTAGAAAATGCCTTTGCACAAAACAATGATGGAAGCCTTCCACTAAAAAAATAAAACTTATCTGACGGTGCAACCAACAAATCAAATCTTAGTCATCACTTCAAGTCAGGTCAGTGGTACGAAAAATGAAACGTGTTATTCACCTGTTTGAGGTTATACTGCCCTCTCCTGTCGCAATTGGGGATGTGCAGGGCATACAAGTCCTCCAAGGGACCTCGGCTATCTCTGAAGGGCATCTTGGAGATCCTCTCCAGCACCTGGTCCAGTTCCTGCTGACACGGAGTCTTTTGCCCAAAACAAGGAAGAGAGTATACACAGCTATGAGAAAGATCACCACATCTGTGCTGATATGTAAGAGTTTTTTCAAGTCAACATAAAATATACATGGAGACATTTAAAATATATCTATACTGTATACTGTATATGGTTTAAATAGAGCATACGTGTATTAGTAAATGAGCAGTTGACGACACCTGGCAGCATTTATTATGATTTATGTCCATGTTGTCACTGCCCAATGTTGATTTTGACATAATTTTTGTTGTTAAGAACTGTGCTTTGGATTGGATTGGATTTGCCTTTATTAGTCTCGCAGTGGAGAAATTTACATTTCACAGCAGCAAAGTTATGAAAGAAAAAAAGCAAAACACAGGAGCTGCTGGAAAGGCAGTCACTCTCGCGGCGCCGTCTTGAAGTCAAAAGAACAAAAAAAACCTAAATAACAAATAACATGACAATACAAAGACACTGAGAGACATTCATTCTTAAGCACTTTCTGTACCCTCTTTGTTACATAAAGCAGTTCCAGATGAAAGAGAGGATCAAAGCGTCTCTTCACCAGTGGATCAGGGACATCATGGTGGAATGTGCACGTCGACTACAAGCTAAATGTAATTATAAACAGAACGTTATCGGATTGCTCTGACCTAAAATTACATAGAATTAAAAGAAGATGTAGAAATGAATGATTCATTGAGGATACATGACTGGTTAGAAGCTGCTGTAGAGGCAGCCGCGCAGGGGGCGCCACCGCCATCCTAGACTCACACATTGTAAATACCACAGCCACTTTATGTCGATTCAACATAGTTACATATATCAAATATGCGTTTTATAATGTATTTTATACTTTGCACTATATACAGTTCTTTTCATACAACTTTTTTGTGCATAGAATACTTTCGATGAGGAGGTTTCTTCAGCCGTCATCTGTACAAATTTGAAGGTGTCGGACGTTTCGCCTCCTATCGAAGAGGCTTCGTCAGCGAACTAAAGTCTTACTGGTCGTATCGGCCCTATTTATATATCCCTAATGTCCAGACATGGCGGCGCCGGACATAGCTATGATAGGTCCCTACTCTCAGGTTGGGGGGAGCAGAGGACCACTCCCTGTGGCCCCAGTGATTGTTCCTATATTCCTGACTAACGACTGGCCTGTTTGCCCTACTCCCTCCGGTATCACCTCATCAGCATAACGAATAGAATACTTTGTTTTACCTTTTGACCCCCACCCCCACCGCCACACACACCCCCACACACACACTTTCAATGTCGCTACTGTAGATTGCAAATTTCCCCATTGTGGGTCTATTAAAGGCTTTGTCATTCTGATTCTGATGACACAGAATCACATTGCAAAGCAGGTAAACTGTTTTTGAAATATGGATGAATCCAGCTCCTTGTCTTAGGTTCTTAGAAGAAGGATCTTAGAAGTCCATTGATGAATATTTCTTTTTGCAATCAGTACATCGTTTGTCGGCTTGTTGTCACCTGTTTGGGTCCAGTTGTTTTAAGCTCTTCCACCTTGTTGGTTTTCATTTTTGTCATCATCTCTTGACGATGTTGTCGCACAGCACTCTCCTTGGGCCCCATCCAAACGGTTTCCTTACTGGGTAAGCGGGCGTCACCCAGGCCTGTCTCGAAGAACACGTCCGTGGCCTCACCTGGGAGAGGACTCACAGTCAGAAAGTACCAAATTATTTGAAGATGTAGTTGATTTGCTCAGGAGCTGCTTTATTCTTTGCGGATGAAATTGCAAAGCTTGCAGTGTCTATCGCTAAAATATACTAAATAAATTAACACATCATGCTGAGTACGTTCAAGTAAGCGGGAACAAAATGTATCCTTCAATATACTCCCATACACCTCGTTTGCATCTCTTTTATTCTTTCCCATGTACTCCTTCTAAAGTAGCATGCTTCTCACAATGACAGTTGGGACTTCTTTTGTCCAAGCATACAGAAATATTTCAATAAATATATTTCAATGAACCCTGAAAACTCATGTATGATATTAATTGACAAAGATGATTTAAGTTAATTTCCATTTTTGCAAAGGTGTTTTATATTTTATTTCATTTGGTTCATGAAAATGTTTTTTACAAACTTAGTTTTAGTTCTTAAAGAAAGAAGCGCTCACCATTTATATAATTTTAGTGTTTGTCAATCAAATGGTACCAAGTTAAGTGTGTTACCTATGCATTGTGACCCATTGTTGGGCTGAAAGAATGATTAGTCATCGAAAAACTGCTGTTACGTAATTTATACAACTGTCTCAAACAAAAAACGATATACAGTGGGGCATCGGTTTACGAACAACTTGCCTTACGAAATCTTCAGTTCACGAACGTTAAATTTATGAAAATTAAACCTTGGCATGAGCACTACTTTTCGGGATACACATGGAGCGCCGCCCCACCACGGCTGGCGGAGTAATCTTTAGCGGAAGAACACCAAAGCACACGACCGAACAGCGCCCCAGCCGGCCTACCGTTCCACACCCCCTTTATCTGAATGAATGCACACGTCGATCGTCTTGAACGATACTTTTGCTGTGACCGAAAAATACCCCACCACAGGCTCGTGTTCAGCCGAAGAAGACACAAAACAAAATTACAGTCGAGGAGAAGAAGGAGATCATTGAGAAACACGAAGGAGGTGTGCATTTGTCCGATTTTGCCGCGCGGTACCGATATGCTAAGTCCACCATTGCTACCATCCTTCGCAAGAAAGCTTTACACAAAGGCTTTATTTACTCAATGCTTTCACGTGACTAATGACACCGAACTATCCCTTAGGGATTATTGGAAGGACCATTTCAATGTGTGTCATTGTGTTCAGCTGATAGAAAAGGCTTGGCATGATGTTACCATCTGATCCTAAAAAGCAGCATAGAAGAATTTGTGGCCCCCGTGCATCCTTGAGAGGGACTTTGAAGGATTTGATCAACATGACTCCGTTGTTTTGGACGACATTGTTTCCATTAGACAGAACATCGGACTCGAAGTGGATGCAGATGACATCGAGGAGCTCGTTGCTGACCATAATGAGGTCCTCAACACAGAGGATTTGATTTGCCATCAAGAGACCAAGCAGAAGCAAGCCATTCAGGAGTTGTCATCTGAGGGTGAGGAGGAGGAGATGGCTGCAGCATCAAGTGAGAGCATCAAGGCAATGTTGGCTAAGTGGAATGATGTGCAGGCTTTCATTGAACAGTTCCATCCAGAAAATACTGTGGCTGAGAATCATCAACTGTCACGGTTTGCGAGGTGGTGATGGCGGGTGCGGATCCCAAAAAGCAGGCAGGAGGGAGCAGGAGGCTGTTTGACAAATTGTATTAAAATAAAGGTCAGCAGGAACAAAATGTAAAACATCAAAATCATCTGAACAGAAAAAATACAAAGTATCAAAAGAAGGCCAAAAGTAAAAGTCCGCCAAGGTTAAACAAACACATGCACAGCATACAATGCATGCGATTGCAGACAAAGCATGCAACAAACATGCAGCAAACAATGAACCGACACCGGATGGTCGTGCCGGGTGTCCTTTTAAGTGTCAGTGATTAAAACGACCAGCACCTGCGAGGCTGCAGGCAGGGCTGACGTCGCTACCCGTTGGTCGCCTATCTGATCGGGACGACCAGCACCTCTGCAGGTGCAGGCGGGGTCGACAGCGCCCCCCGTTGGTCGCCAACCAGATCATGACATCAACATGATGAATGATAATGTGATGCCTCAGTTTCGTAAGACCTTACAAGTCAGAAAGCAACAGGTGTCAATTAAGAGCCATCAACGACCATCACAAATGTAAATAAAGTTAATTTATTATACAGTGCAGTGTATTTCTTTCATTACAATACAATAGCACGTTTATTACACATAGAATAAGGTATGTTGTGTGTAGTTTTAAGGGTTATTTAGTTGAAAATTATATTTTATGGAGAGCTGGGAACGGATTATTCTCATTTTAATGGTTTCCTATGGGAAATTAATTTTTGGGATACACACTTTTCGTCTTACACACTCTCTCTCGGAACCAAGTAAGTTCGTAAGCCAAGGCCCCACTGTACATTATGGAAGTCTAAAGTCTAGGCAGCGCCATACTTGTCAAAGGCCACTGTCTCTATGGACATGCAGCCAGCCACAGAGGACAACACCCCCAGACTCCTCCCGCTCTTGATGGGGAGTTAGGCCTCGGCGGGCTCAGGTCAGCACTATAAACAGAGGAGTGGGCCAACTGTCCAGTCTACTGCTTTGATTAATCCCTAGACAATGAGTTCCTTTCTAAAACTGATCCGTGGCACATTCCCAGAATGCACAAAGGCCACAGGTGCCACGTCAAGATTTGGGTCAGCAGAGCGAATCCTCGCTCATTCACTTCAGTGGGAAAAAAATGTCTTTAGCCAGACTCGGATGACTGATCGTGGTCTGTTCAGGTCCAACATGCTGCACACAACATGTTTCAAGGATAAATCAGAGTAAAATTTAAAAAAAGAACCAGTTCATGTCTAAATTACATAGAGGTGCGACTCTCCATCAACCCCATAGCACTGGGTAGAACTGGTTTTCAAATGTCTTTACTTTTCATCTCAAACCGCCGTTTGCACACGTTCTGGCATGCTTGCACACACACGCGCAAACACATTCACGCATTCACGCACACACATACGCACACACACACACAAGCGAAATCACAGCAACTGGAAAAGAAACAACCAATTAAAGAGAGAAGGTGTGACTTAGAAGGTGTCAATAGTTTGTCGCAGTCACACGCACACTTATTGTGTCTTCTTTGTGGAATCTTGCAAAAAAAGGGGGGTTGGGTTAGTGCAGAATTTATCAGTATCGGACCAATACCTGCCTTCTTTTTGGTGCTCCCTTAATCTAAGATATTTCACCATCCATTTTCCAGACAGCTTTATTATTATTGTTATTATAATTACTCACATGAGGTCACTAATGGTGTAATGGTACACTTGTCTGCCTTGTGTGAGTGCAGCCTGGGATCGGTTCCTACTCAGTGACGGGGTAGATACGGGTGTAAATCATTGTTTGTCTCTGTGTGCACTGCGACTGACTGGCGACCAATTCAGGGTGGAGTCTACCTTACGCCCAGACAGCTGCGATATGCTCCAGCAACTCCCCGCCAAGGCATTGTTGGTTGGTTGGTTGGATGGATGGATGGATGGATGGATGGATGGATGGATGGATGGATGGGGCCATTGTGTTTTTTTGCGCCTGTAATGGGCAGCATCTTCACAGCCCCGCTTTGTTTAGCGGAAAGGTCAGTGCTGTTGGACAGTCTGCGGCTGGATGGATGGATGCATGGCTTGAGGAACCCGCGATAAGAAGAAAGGAGCGTCAGCGCAGAGCGCCGATGCGTATGTGGAACTGTTGCGGCTTGGAATTGAAGCAGATTTATGTGGAACAGGAGATGTGAGACAATCTCTTTTCGTCAATGGATGCTACAGCTGCGTGTTTGCTTTCAACATTTAGCTTGTAGTCGACGTGCACATTCCACCATGATGTCCCTGATCCACTGGTGGAAAGACGCTTTGATCCTCTCCTCTTTCATCTAGAACTGCTTCATGTCATCACAAAGAGGGTACAGCAAGTCCTGAAGAATGCATGTCTCTCTGTGTCTTTGTTTTGTCATATTGTCTCTATGCTGTCATATTATTTGTTATTTAGGTTTTTTTTGTTCTTTTGACTTCAAGACGGAGCCGCAGGAGTGGCTACCTATCCAGCAGCTCATGTATTTTGTTTTTCTACTTTCATTCCTTTCATCACTTTGCTGCTGTGAAATGTAAATTTATCCACTGTGAGACTAATAAAGGCATATCCAATCCAATCCAATGGATGGATTCATGGATGGATGGATGGATGGATGGATGGATGGATGGATGGATGGATGGATGGGTGCCTCGACTGGGATCACCACCTTATCGTGGTGAGGCACTTTGCGCGTCTCCATGACCCCGAGAGCTATGTCGGCTGGAGTCTTGTACTCCTGGCAGGGTCACCCAAGCCGAACAGGTCGGAGGGTAGAGGCCAGACAAAGAGTGATCCCAAATCCGCACCCGGGGGTAGGCGTAGGCGGAGTCCAACAGATCGGACCACCGGCAGCCCCTTGCAACCGCACTCACCTGAAGGTCGTCTTGAGTCCTCACTCTTGCCACTGGAATACAGCGGGTGCGGCCAAGTATGTGGGGGAAGGAATTGCGCGCCCCGTCCCTCACACTAAATTCACTAGTAGCGCAGGATCCAGCTTCCACCATATAAGTCCACTGCCGATAGGATAAAGTGACGGGGGCAGGTCATGGATGTGACTGGAAGCTTCTAGCTTGATTCCTACACAGGGGCGGTACAGGATTGACGGTCGTTGCGAAGATGGGATGGAGCAACAATTATCCTTCGGCAGCATCCTGTGCGTCTGAGCAGCCCTATTCAGGGTCCGCACTGCTCACCCCTTATAGGGGAAGGGTCTAGAAAAGGTGACTTAAACATTGCTTGTTCCACCACACCTGGGTGGCCCACCGCAGCCACCAAGGCATCCCCCCTCTGCGGTCGAAAACGAAATATAAATAAATTAATGACTATGAACCTGGCTTCCTGGAATGTTCGCACCCTCCTCGATGCTCGAGACGGGATGGAGAGACCTCGAAGACGAACTGCCCTCATCGCACATGAGCTCAGGAGGTACAACATCGATATTGGCGCACTCAGTGAGACTCGGTTCTCAGGCGAGGATTCACTCACAGAAGTTGGTGAGGGCTACACCTTCTTCTGGAAGGGTCTCCCAGAGAATGAGCGAAGACTACATGGAGTTGGCTTTGCTGTGAAAAGCAGCTTACTCAGTAACATCCCTGAGTCCCCCCAAGGCATCAGTGAACGGCTTATGACCTGGCGTATTCCCCTGGTAAAAGGTCGCTTCGCAACTTTAATCAGCGCCTATGCTCCCACCTTGGATGCTGACGACAACACCAAAGATGCCTTCTACGAGTCCCTGGATGCTACCATATCCAAAATCCCTGCCTCTGATAAACTTGTTCTGATGGGTGACTTCAATGCCCGAGTAGATACTGATGCCAGGCTCTGGAAACAAGTAATCGGAAGACACGGGACGGGGAAAATAAACAGCAATGGCCTCCGACTCCTCACTCTGTGCTCTGAGCATCAGTTGATTGTAACTAACACCATCTTTTAACTGAAAAAGAAATACATCACATCATGGATGCACCCCAGGTCCAAACATTGGCCCTTACTGGACTACATCATCACAAGGCAACGAGACCAAAATGACGTCTGCATCATACGGGCCATGCGTGGGGCTGAATGCTGGACTGATCATCGACTGATCAAGTCCAGGCTCAAGCTGAAAATTCGACCTCCTCACAAGAAACAGCAACCCCAAAGGCGTCTTAACACCAGGGCCCTGGAGTCCCCAGAGTGTGCAGCCAGCTACCGCAACAAGCTGGCAGAGGGACTTGCCAGCCTGGACAAGGACACCAGTAACGGTGACCTTGATATTGAAAGCAGGTGGAAAAAATTGAGGACAACAATTCATCAAGCTGCCTCTGAGACCATCGGCTTCACTCAGAAACGTCATCAAGACTGGTTCGATAACAGCTCAGCTGCCATACAGGAGCTTCTGGAAGCCAAGCGCAAAGCCCATACCACACTTCTCTCCAACCCTCATTCTCCACTTCTCCTCTCTCACTACAAGGCCATCCGTGGTGAAACACAGAAACAGCTGAGGATGATGGAGAACAAGTGGTGGCTCAGCAAGGCCCAAGAAATCCAGAGGCATGCAGACAACAACAACACCCACGCCTTCTATGATGCTGTAAAATCCCTGCACGGCCCACGAAGACAACACATTGTCCCAGTTAAATCTGCAGACGGTTCTGTACTACTGAAGGACAAACAGCTAATACTTGAGCGCTGGGCAGAGCACTTTGACTCCCTGCTCAACCAAGTAAACCCTTCAGACACATTTGTCCTTGACTCCCTCCCAGAGCTTCCATCAGTTCCCTCCCTTGATGAACCTCCTCAGTTCACAGAGGTCCTCTCTGCAATCCGGAGCCTTAAAAACAACAAAAGCCCTGGCCCTGATGGACTTCCAGCTGAGGTCTTCAAGAGCGGCGGTTACCTCCTGACACGGAAGCTTTACCACCTAATCTGCAACATCTGGCGAAACGGGACACTTCCTCAGGAATGGAAAGACAGCAACATTGTTACCATTTATAAAAGGAAGGGGGACAAGTCTGTCTGTGGCAACAGCCGTGGTATCTCCCTACTTTCTGTTGCTGGCAAGATTCTTGCAAAAGTAATGCTGTTCTGTCTTACATCGCACATTACCGAAGACATCCTCCCAGAGACACAATGCGGTTTCAGGAAGAATCGAAGCACTCTGGACATGATCTTCGCTGCGCGCCAAGTTCAGGAGAAATGCAAGGAACAAAACAAGGACCTCTATATCACCTTCATCGACCTTACAAAGGCATTTGACACAGTTAACCATGACATTCTCTGGACCATACTGCAGAAATTTGGCGTTCCCTCCAAATTTCTCGGCATCCTAAAACAGTTCCACAGCGGCATGCAAGCAACTGTACTTGTTGGTGGCCAGCAATCTTCCCCGTTCCCTGTGGAAGTCGGGGTGAAGCAGGGCTGTGTACTGGCTCCTGCTATATTCAACCTGTTCCTGATGGCAGCTACGCTCCTCTTCCATAAGTCCATCCAGGAAGGTGGCGGCGTACAAATCCAATTCCGCCTGGATGGTAGCCTGTTCAACATCAGACGCCTACAGGCCAAGACCAAGACCCTGATCAGCGACATCCACGAGCTACAGTATGCAGATGATTGTGCTCTGTTGGCCCACAGCCCAGCTGCCATGCAACATGCCCTTGATACCATGTCCTTCGTCTACCGATCACTCGGTCTCGTGATCAATGTAACCAAAACGGAGGTCATGGCAAAAGAGAGTTCTCCTACCCCAGCGTTCACCCTCAGTGGCACACCCCTCAAGGTTGTCCAACAATTCAGCTACCTCGGCAGCATTCTAACACTCTCCTGTCTAATTGACGACGACGTCCAGGCCCGCATCCATCAAGCCTCCAAAGCTTTTGGCAGATTGCGTACTCGTGTGTTCGAAAACAACCACTTAAGAACTCCAACAAAAGTCGCAGTCTACCAAGCAGTGTGTGTGTCCACGCTGCTATATGGCGCAGAAGCCTGGACCATCTATTGACGCCATGTGAGACGCCTTGATGCATTCCACATCAGGTGCCTCCAACGAATCCTTTGCATCACCTGGCAGGATCGTGTCCCACACACTGACATCTTTCAACGCACGGCTCCACCAGTATCGAGGCTATACTGGCAAAGAGGCAACTCCGGTGGGTTGGACATGTCATCCGGATGCCTAGCTGCCGCTTGCCTCGGCAGGTGCTTTATGGACAACTCCTGTCAGCGAATAGGAAGCCTGGTGGTCCTAAGCTGCGATACAAATACCAGCTTAAATAGACTCTAAAGAAATGCAACATCAAGCCCAGCGATCTGGAGTCTGCTGCAGCTAGCAGGCCACTGTGGCGTTCCTTATGCCACGAAGGGGTGACACAACTTGAAAACAAACGCACCCAGAGGAGGATCGTGCGGCGCGAGCAAAGATACCTCTGTGCTGCTTCAGTACCGCCTCGCCAGCCCGGTCCTGGCCTCACATGTCCTGAATGTGGCAGGATTTGTGGCTCCAGAATCGGGCTTCATAGTCACCTACAGTGGAATCGACGCCAGCGCCGATAACCACTGTCCAATACCCCACAAAGCAATGGAAGCGACGTCATCTTCGACTTCGATGGACTGCCAAGAGAGAGAGGATGGATGGAAAG